>NC_057798.1:379335367-379380670 GCF_018294505.1 Triticum aestivum
GAGAGAGAGAGAGGGAGAAGGGTAGAGTGTTGGATGGGTGATGGAGTTGCTTCTCGAAGATGGTGGGAGAGGCTACTAGACAAACTGAGGGTAGAACTGCAATATTATCAATAAGAGTGAGGATGTGTTTCTGTGTGTGCTTGTGCGTGATAGATCTGTCAGGATGCAAGCATGGATGATGAAGGGGAACCATGTGTTTGGTAAGCAAACCTAACTAGATCGGTAGATCAATTGTTGTTCGTCGGAGGAAGGGAGAGACATAACTAATGAGGTAGATCGATCAACGCGTGGGGAAAAACGAGTTATAAGGACCTAGCTAGCTATATGTATAGCAGGAGATCGGTCGGTGTACATCCATTTGTTAGAGGCAAATAAGGCCCAGCGAGACGGATAGACAGAGAGAATGGAGCCATGAGGTGGTGCGAGAGGCCGTGCTACTAGCTACATAGGGGGAGGAGTGTGCGGTTGTGTGATCGATGAAAAGAGGGGCGAGAGTTTATACGTGTGTGGGACCGTATGAGAGACATGAGGCATGGACACAGAAAGGACGAGATGGAAGGCGCATGTGTATGTTGTAGGTAGACATCTCTAGAGAGGTTTATCGATCGGTGTGTGTTGGAAAGGAGTTGTGGAGACTGTGGGAGAACGACCTAAAGAAAAAAAAATGAATGTGCGCGACGGATAGAATGCCGAGGGAGGGGGGGGCCAAGGAGGGCGTGTGCATGCATGAGAGAGAGTTAGTGCTAGATACAAAGGTTAGAGGATTGTGTGGGTGTAAGAGACTAACAAAGATCATAATTTGATATGAAAGTGGATTCATATATTTCAATAGGAAATCATAGTGTTATATACATATGCATGCATGAATATAGCGGTGATATGTGTGTTGTGGTTTTGAACATGTTATACCATAATGTGATAATGCATGGCGTTTGCAACTCACAGCTAAATGTTGAACAATCTAAAACATACTATACGTCGAACAATATTCGGTTTTATTTGAATTTGTGATAATGTGTGGCGTTTGCAGCTTACAACTAAATATCGAACAATCTAAAAAATACTATATATCAAACAATCTCACATTTTATTTGAATTTGTGGTAATGTGTGGTGTTTGCAACTCACATCTAAATACTTGTAGGCATAGGGGGCGGGTGAGGGAGTCCTGGATTTGGGGGTATCCGGACAGCCTGACTATATACTTTGGCCGGACTGTTGGACCGTGAAGATACAAGACTCAAGACTTCGTCCCGTGTCCGGATGGGACTCTCCTTGGCGTGGAAGACAAGCTTGGCGATCCGGATATTATATTTCCTTCTTGGTAACCGACTCTGTGTAAACCCTAGCCCCCTCCAGTATCTATATATACCGGTGGGTTTAGTCCTTAGAGACAGAATCATAATCATCATAGGCTAGCTTCTAGGGTTTAGCCTCTATGATCTCGTGGTAGATCAACTCTTGTAATACTCATATCATCAATATAAATCAAGCAGGAAGTAGGGTTTTACCTCCATCAAGAGGGCCCGAACCTGGGTAAAACATCGTGTCCCTTGCCTCCTGTTACCATTAGCCTTAGATGCACAGATCGGGACCCCCTACCCGAGATCCGCCGGTTTTGACACCGACATTGGTGCTTTCATTGAGAGTTCCTGTGTGTCATCACTTCAAGGCTTGATGGCTCCTTCAATCATCAACAACAACACGGTCCAGGGTTAGACTTTTCTCCCAGACAGATCTTCGTGTTCGGCGGCTTCGCACTGTGGGCCAATTCGCTTGGCCATCTGGAGCAGATTGACAGCGACACCCCTGGCCATCAAGTCATATTCGAAAACTTGAACTACACGACCGATCTTCAATGGATTCGGGCCTATGCCAGGAGCGCCGAACACTCACGACGAGCACGGCTCAAACCTGCTGTCGGACAATACTCGGGATATCGCACCTGCAGGAGCCCGGAACCTAAATCCGGGGCAAATTGCATTGTCCGAGGATGGATGTATGGACCCCGCCCCGGAGGCCACACACTCATAGGCGATAGAGACGAACACAGACTTCATCCTCAAGGAAGCCTGTGACACCGGACACCCGGACTCGTGTCCGGCTGTAGGTTCCAGTCCGTGCACCCCCAAGCCCGCCGAACCTGGTTGGGCTCCGGTAATGGAGTTCACCGCTACGGTATCTTCCAGGACTCACCCTTTAGCGACATGCTGAACTCATTAAAATCTCTCTCTTTGTCAGAAGACTCTTGGCCGAACTATGTCCAGCTCGAGTGGGAAGCAGGCGACGAGGGAATTCGTTGCCCACCCACCTCCCACTTCATTGCCACGATCGATGATTTGACCGGCGTGCTTGACTTTGACTCTGAAGACATTGACGGTGTGGACGACGATGCAGGAGAAGAACAGGAACCACCGCCTATAGGGCGCTGGACAACCACATCCTTATATGATATATATATATGGTGGACACCCCGAAAGAAACCAACGGTGACGAGGCAATGGAGGATAACCCCTCAAGGAAGAAGGCAAAGTATGAACGTCATTAGCGCCGCCCCAAGCCCCGCCACAACAATACTGGCACAACAGTCAAAAACAATCCAGATGGTGCCGAAGATGAATACAATCCCGATCAGCCTGCCTTCGAGCAGGCCGGACAGGCGACGAACGGATACTTGGAGAGGGACAACTACATGCCCCCTCCGAAGACTAGGTGAGCCTCGGTGATGATGAATTTAGCGTGCCTGAGGATCTCGCGGAACAAGTTCGCTTTAAGCGACAGCTTATGGCCACTGCGAGGAGCTTGCAGAAGAAGCAACAAGAGCTCAAAGCTGACCAAGATTTGCTCACTGACAGATGGACCAAGGTCCTGGCCACCGAGGAATACGGACTTGACCGCCCCACCAAAGGGCACACACGGTAGAATTCGCTACCTCAACCTAAGGAGAACCTAAAGCACACACCCCCAACGCCAATATACCATGGTCCGGGACAGTACGCAGGAAATGCGAGGCAGCATCCTCAAACCTGGATGCAATCATCATAAACGTCAAGTCAAGGAAGGTGGTGCCGAATTCAGCACCCCCCATTCCGGTCAGCGGAAATAGAACAACTCAAGCCCATCCGACCCGAGCAACATACTTGATCAACCATGTGAAATTCATGGTACCCCTAGAAGGGCGGCCAAGTATACCATTAGAGAATGCCGGGTCCTCAAAACAAAACGGCCGGTCGTGCACCAGAAACAATGAAGGGAGGTTTCGAACAATGAAAGACCGATCAAACATGGCGAGGTCAAAGGAAGATCCCCCACAGTACGAAAATACGGCCGATCATCTCTGATCACATTGACTGTCCGGACAACATCAACCATAGCAATTTAATTGCACTCACTATCGACCCAATAGTTTGTGGGCTCCATCTCACACAAGCCCTCACGGGCATAAAACTATCAATCACATCTTCTAAAAGATGTCAGGTGCAAAGGCCAAGTTTTAGAGGCCCACCACACTAGTGGTTGTCTTTGGATCACCAAACAAATTCCATGCCGAAGAATAAGTCTTCGGCATTGTCCCCTTATATAGTAACTACCACATACTATCGGGACGAACCATGTTGGCTAGATTCAACGGGGTACAACATCAGGCCAGCCCTACGTGACATAGTCACAATTATGGGTAAGGCCAAACCCCACCCTCAGAGTGGAAATCATACCGTTGCTGGAATAGCGAGTCGTGCCCATTTATCAAATTTTGATTCGGCAACCAACTACACGGACACCAACTGAGAAGTCCGAGTTACTTCATGGCATGATAACCTGGTTCATCCATGCTTCGATCAGGCACCCATGGTTCAACCACAACCTGACATACAACTGCCTTTAAGCGTTTGTCTTCACAGGCTGACTTTGGCGAAGAACAGGACTGGCGACCTGGAATCAGCTCGGACGCACAAGGTGAGAACACATAAGTAACCCCCCCCCCAAAGGAGACAGTTCGGATAAACTTCGGATACACACACAGCCTCCTCCAGTCCGGCCACAACAGGTTCCGCCAAAACACCTCTTTTCATAAGCATAAACCGTACTCATATGCATAGACATGTCATTCTGCTACAATGCATGGACTTAAATAACACTTACCGACCGTCGTTCCTCACTGACGCCTTTTTTGTCATAAATGGCACCCGTGCCTCGTGTTATTCCCCATTATGCCAGGGGCTTCATAGTACTCATGATATGGCAACAAAGTCCGACCACCTTTTCGGTCGCTCGGCACCCCGAACTTATAGCATTATATGCATCAGCTTCAAATCATGTCTTGGGTCATTAGTTGGGTTTGCCCTACTCCCATGCTTTGGTGCCTTACGTTCCGCTCCATCGGCTAAGGTAGCGTTGGGTGAACTACTGCGATTGTGTCCCGGTTCTTCCGGATGAGCACCTCAGTAGAGAAAGCCGAAAACTGACTGTCATGATACAGCGTGAGCTGGTCAGCTGTTTGAGAGGTCGTAAAATCTTTAAAGATTTATTCCGCATAATGCCATTATAAATGCAAAGTGCGACGGATCGGTCTTCCGATCAGGCGCCGATAGAGCCCCTAGTACGGTCTTCCAAACCCCAGGGGTTGCACCCACCATACTCGCATTCCTATGGCTAAGTGAGAGTGATAAAGCCCTATAGTCTGATTGCCTGGTTCGTGGTGAGGAACACCTCCTTAAAAGGACCCAACAATGGGATAAAGAGTGTTCATGTATGTCCTGAACACCCCCATACTTTTTACGTGGGGGCAGAAGCCGACGACTGGCCAACTCTCAAGATTTATATACCCTAAACAGCCGCACAGGAAGAACAAACGTTCACATAAACAGGCAATAAATAATAACAGCGCCAATATCCCGCATTACAAAGGACGGCATAACTGCCTTCAGTGAAATATAGTGTCTTTGGTACACTGATCCGCCACAAGGCGGGCTCCTTTCAGGACACCTTCATAGTATAACTCGGGCTTGCGATGCTCCTTACCCTCTGGTGGTCCCTCAGTCATCAGCTTCTTAGCATCAAGCTTGCCCCAGTGCACCTTCGCACGGGCAAACGCCACGCGTGCACCCTCTATGCAAACCGATCGCTTAATGACATCGAGCCGAGGGCAAGCACCAACAATGCCCTTCACGAGTCCGATGTAACTGCTTGGAATTGGCTCCGCAGGCCACAACCTGACAACCAAGTCCTTCATGGCTAGTTCGGCCGCTTGGTGCATATCGACCAGCTGCTTCAGCTGGTCGATAAAAGGCACCGGATAATTCGGCGCCAAATACTGCGACTAGAAATGCTTCTCCGTAGACTTCTTATCCCCAGCCCAGTAGAATTGGGCAGCATCTGATATGCTGCGTGGCAGGTCCTCAAACGCCCCTGGAAAAACAAGAATTCAGTTTGTCGCTTAGAGTTCCTCCCATTACTACGTAAAATGGCCTTGAGTACAAAAGTCCTTACACCCCGCAACCTTCCGTGCCTCCTGAATGTCCTTCGGAGCACCTCGGGCTTCTTCTCGATCATCATCTGCGGCTTGGAGAGCTTGGGCTAGTTCGGATTCTTTCCCCGCTAGACTCTGCTCCAATGTCTCGTTTTTCTTCACGACCTCCTGGAGCTCTTGCTCAGCTTCAATGACCCTGGCCTCGTGCTTCTCACGAAGAGCCTTCTCGGTGGCGGCCTTCACGTTGGCTTCGGCCATAGCCTTCTTCAGTGCCTCAATTTCGGCACTCGCTCCTATAGCATACAATACAAATATCTTCATCAGGCACAACTTCTAATTCATGCTCAACTTAGCAAAAGGTTTTGACATACCTTGCTTGTCCTCCAACTGCTTCTTCACGCGGGCAAGTTCCTCTTCGGCCCATTCTAGACTCTGCTTTAGCCCGGACACCTCCGCATTATGAGCGTCGGTCATCTCTGTAGACGCCTGTTTTCAAACAAAGGGATACACGTCATTAACTGAGTCTCCTGCAAAGCGGAAGATTTGATCCCCTGTCCGGCTTTCTCTCTATTTCGCCGGACAGTGCATCAGGGGCTACTACTCATACTATGACAATCTCCCAAAGGTTTCTAAAAAACATACCTCAAAGCCTTTCATAAGGCTAAGGCAGGATTCATTCAGTCCGCTCTCAGCGGACTGAATCTTTTCAATCACCACCCACATGAGGGCACGATGTTCATCGACGATGGACGCGCTCCTTAGCACTGTCGATAGGCCGCCCGACAACTTTGCTGGGACAGAGGTTGCCGGTGGAGTGGGCAAGCCTCTCTCCGTCAAAGGTGGCTGCTCGCCCGATCCTGGAGCTTTAAAGGTCGCCAAGACCGTGTCCGGCTGCGGTCCGAACATAAAGCTCGCCCCGCCGTCGACACGCTTGGGAGCCGCTGCTCCCGTGTATTAGGCCCCAGAGATATGCCCTCCCTGGTCCGTGTCCCGCTGAGACGACACCTCGGTGTCACGTCGAGGCTTCGGGGAAGGGGCCTCTGGAGGCGTCTCGCTCTCCAGGGCATCTGAGCTCAGTGAATCCTCCGATGAGGACTGACCGTCGTGGGACCTCACCGGGCTGCACAAAGTATGGCAACAGTTAAACTACTACATCCTAATGACCTAGGGCACGTAGGTGTATGCGGGTTTCATATACTCACGACTTTACCAGGGGCTGGGCCCTGGGATCCCACACCGGACTGCTATCAGCAGCCGTGGTTGACGCCTCGGGGAGGGAACTAAGGGAGTCCTAGATTAGGGGTTATCCGGACTGCCGGACTATATACTTTGTCCGGATGGGACTCTCCTTTGCGTGGAAGACAAGCTTGGTGATCCAGATATTATATTTCCTTCTTTGTAACCGACTCCATGTAAACCCTAGCCCTCTCCGGTGTCTATATAAACCGGAGAGTTTGGTCCTTAGAGGGACGATCACAATCATAATCATCATAGGCTAGCTTCTAGGGTTTAGCCTCTATGATCTCGTGGTAGATCAACTCTTGTACAACTCATATCATCAATATCAATCAAGCAGGAAGTAGGGTTTTACCTCCATCGAGAGGGCCCGAACCTGGGTAAACATTGTGTCCCCTGCCTCATGTTGCCATTAGCCTAAGACGCACAGATCGGGACCCCCTACCCGAGATCCGCCGATTTTGACACCGACATTTGTGCTTTCATTAAGAGTTCCTCTGTGTCGTCGCTGCAAGGCTTGATGGCTCCTTAAATCATCAACAACACGGTCCAGGGTGAGACTTTTCTTCCCGGACAGATCTTTGTGTTCGGTGGCTTCGCACTGCGGGCCAATTCGCTTGGCCAACTGGAGCAGATCGACAGCTACGCCCCTGGCCACCAGGTCAGGTTCGGAAACCTGAACTACATAGCCGATATCCGCGGAGACTTGATCTTCAACGGGTTCGGGCCTGCGCCAGGAGCGCCGGACAATCATGATGAGTACGGCTTAGACCTGCTGTCGGACAACGCTCGGGATATCACCCCTACAGTAGCCCCGGACCTAAATCTGGAGCAGATTGCGTTGCCCAAGGACGGGTGGAAGGACCCTGTCCCGCAGGCCTCACACTCATCAGCGGTAGAGCTGAACACAGGCCTCACATCCAAAGAAGCCTGTGACGCCGGACCCCCGGACTCGTATCCGGCTGTAGGTTCCAGTCTGCGTGCTCCCAAGCCTGCCGAGCCTGGTTGGGCTCCGGTAATGGAGTTCACCGCTGCAGATATTTTCCAGGACTCGCCCCTTGGCGACATGCTGAACTCGTTAAAGTCTCTCTCTTTGTCAGGAGACTCATGGCCGAACTATGTCCGGCTCGAGTGGGAAGCAGGCGACGAAGGAATTCGTTGCCCACCCACCACCCCCTTCATAGCCACTGTCGACAACTTAACCGACGTGCTTGACTTCGACTCCGAAGACATCGACGGTATGGACGACGATGTAGGAGAAGAACAAGAACCACCGCTCACGGGGCGGTGGACAGCCACCTCCTCATATGATATATATATGGTGACACTTCGAAGGAAACCAATGGCGATGAGGCAACAAAGGATAACCCCTCAGGGAAGAAAGCAAAGCATGGGCGTCGCCGGCGTTGCTCCAAGCCCCGCCACAGCAATAGCGGCACAGGAGACGAAAACAATCCGGATGGTGCCGAAGAGGAATACAACCCTGATCAGCCTGCCTTCGAGCAGGCCGAGCAGGAAGACGGGCTAGTAAGCCCAGACGAACAGGCGACGAACGGATATCCAGAGGAGGACAACTACATGCCCCCCTCCGAAGACGAGGTTAGCCTCGGCGACGACGAGTTCGGCGTGCCTAAGGACCCCGTGGAGAAGGAGCGCTTTAAGCGCCGGCTCATGGCCACTGCGAGGAGCCTAAAATAGAAGCAGCAGCATCTCCAAGCTGATCAAGACCTGCTCACAAACAGATGGACTGAAGTCCTGGCAGCCGAGGAATATGGACTCGAGTGCCACAGGGCTGACCAGCCACCTCGTGGCCGGGATAAATTGGCATATCAGCCCGAATACCAGCCCGCACCCCCACGCCAATACACTACGGCCCCGGGCAATAGGCAAGGCCTGCAAGATATACTGGAAAACAAAGCAGGACAACCAAGATTGATCTACGGATCGCGGGGGCGCACCCCAACACGCGACGATGACCGTTACGCCGGATACTCTATCAACAAGTCCGGCCGGGCCGAATACAGCCACCCAGACCAATTCGAACTACGCAACCACATAGCCCAGCACAAAGGCGTCGTGCACCCCCTCTGCTTCACTGACGAAGTGATGGATCATGAATTCCTAGAAGGGTTCAAACCCGTAAACATCGAATCATACGATGACACAACAGACCCCGCAGTATGGATTGAAGATTTCCTTCTCCACATTCACATGGCCCATGGAGATGATGTACACGCCATCAAGTATCTCCCCCTTAAGCTCAAAGGACCCGCCCGGCACTGGCTAAACAGCCTGCCCACAAATTCCATTGGCAGTTGGGAAAACCTGGAAGACGCGTTCCTTGACAACTTCCAGGGCACATACATGCGACCACCGGATGCTGATGACTTGAGCCACATTACTCAACAGCCCGGAGAGTCAGCAAGGAAATTCTGGACTCGGTTCCTAAATAAAAAGAACCAAATAGTCGACTGTCCGGACGCCGAAGCCTTGGCGGCCTTTGAGCATAATATCCGTGACGAATGGCTCGCCCGACACCTCAGCCAGGAAAAACCCAAGTCCATGGCAGCACTCACGACACTAATGACCCGCTTTTGCGCGGGCGAGGACAGCTGGTTGGCTCGGAGTAGCACCACTCCACATTCCGGCACCTCGGGCATCCTTGACAATAACGACAAGCCACGACGCAACAAACATAAGCGACGGAACAATGACGACAACGCTGAAGACACGACAGTCAATGCCAGATTCAGCGGATCCAAATCCGGTCAGCGGAAAAAGCCGTTCAAAAGAAACAATCAGGGATCGTCCAGTCTGGACCGCATACTGGAACGCTCGTGCCAAATTCATGGCACCCCGGACAAGCCAGCAAATCACACTAATAGAGACTGTTGGGTGTTCAAACAGGCCGGTAAAATAAATGCTGAAAACAAGGATAAGGGGCTGCACAACAACGATGACGAGGAGCCCCGGCATCCGAACACGGGGGGACAGAAGAAATTTCCTCCCCAGGTGAAAACGGTCAACATGATCTATGCCACCCACATTCCCGAACGGGAACGGAAGCGAGCACTACGGGACGTCTATGCGATGGAGACAGTAGCCCCAAAATTCAACCCATGGTCAGCCTGTCCGATCACCTTTGATCGTAGGGATCACCCTACCAGCATCCGTCACGGTGATTCAGCCGCATTGGTCCTAGACCCAATCATCAACGGATTCCACCTCACGCGAGTCCTTATGGACGGCAGCAGCAGCTTGAACCTGCTTTATCAGGACACAGTGCACAAAATGGGCATCGACCCTTCAAGGATCAAGCCCACCAAAACCACCTTTAAAGGTGTAATTCTAGGAGTAGAGGCCCGTTTCACAGGCTCTATAACATTGGAAGTGGTCTTCGGATCTCCGGATAACTTCCGAAGCAAAGAGTTAATCTTCGATATCGTCCCTTTCTGTAGTGGTTACCACGCACTGCTCGGACGAACCGCATTCGCTAGATTCAATGCGGTACCACACTATGCATACCTCAAGATCAAGATGCCAGGACCGCGCGGGGTCATAACAGTCAACGGAAACATGGACCACTCTCTCCGTACAGAAGAACATACTGCAGCCCTCGCGACGGAAGTACAATGCGGCCTCCTCCGACAAACCACCAATCCGGCGACGACAACCTCGAACACCGTCAAGCGAGTCCGGAGCACCCCGCAACAGGATCACCAGGAACGCCAAGAGCGCGACTAGCAGTCCGGCCTCTGCTCACGCCCCATAAAAGCAGCAATCGTGCCACGCGTACACAAATACGCACTCAAAATACCATGGGCATAGGCGGAGGCGCAACAATGACTCAGTCACAGGGTGGTATAACCGTAACATACCTTCATAACCCTCCCTTTTTATCTTTCAGGACACTGCTTTAGGGTAGCCTCTTCAGAAGAGCCGGGTTGTCGGACATACACAGGAGAGAAAACCAAGGAGGCGACAAGCTTTGCGCACAAAGCAAATACCCAGGTGGAATCTATTCACGATCGTTATACCTGTTTTATATACCTACATGTAGCATGTCCTTGGATATGACATGTTAAATAGTCCTATTCACTTCTGCTTAAACGCACTCAATGTAAACATACACTTAAATGTATTATTCATCAATGGGAGATAACATATAGCGTTAGCTTATTATTCCTATTTTGTGCATTTTTCTAATAAATGTTCATTTAATATCGCATCTGTACACCTCGGTACGTTCAGTTTGCCAGGGGCTTCTTATGGCGCCCCATAGTACGGCAATACAAGTCCAAACACTTTCAACAGTGCGGCACCCCGAACTTATAGCACTATATGCATCAGCTCCGAATCACGTCTTTGGTCAATAGTTGGGTTTGCCCGGCTCCCTTGTTTTGGTACCTTACATTTTGTTATATTGGCTAAGGTAGCGCAGGGAGAACTACTCCGATTGTGTCCCGGTTCTTCCGGACGAGCACCTCAGTAGAGAAAGCCGAAAACTGACCGACATGATGCGGCGAGAGCTGGTCGCTGTTCGAGAGGTCTTAAAATCCTTAAAGATTTTTTCCGCTTCACGGGAGGAATCGGCTTCGTCCGATTTAGGCGTATATAATGCCCCAATTCGGCTTTCCAAATTCTAGGGGCTTCGCCGAAATTTAAAATTGTAGACTTCTATGGTTAAGTGAAAGTTACAAAGCCGCATAGTCCGATTGCCTTGTTCGCTGCGCCAGACACCTCCTTAAGGGACCAAACATTTGGATAAAGAGTGTCCGGGTTTTTCCAAGAACACCCTGGTACTAGTTACGTGGGGGCGGAAGCCGACGACTGGCCTTCTTTCAGAATCCTTTAAACAACCGCACAGAAGGTAATATTTTAAATCAAAAAGCGCTATATAGCGCAAGTAAGACGTCTTTATATTACAACAACGATAGAAGTACATTTACTCAAGGATCGTGTCCTTGGTACATTCATCGGCCATGAGACGAGCGCCTTTCATCACACCATCAGAATATTTTTCAGGACAGCGATGCGCCTTGCCCTCCGGCGGCCCATCCTTCACCAGCTTCTCCGCATCCAGCTTGCCCAAGTGCACCTTCGCACGGGCAAAGGCCCGGCGGGCACCCTCAATGCA
This sequence comes from Triticum aestivum, assembly GCF_018294505.1. Classification (NCBI taxonomy): domain Eukaryota; kingdom Viridiplantae; phylum Streptophyta; class Magnoliopsida; order Poales; family Poaceae; genus Triticum; species Triticum aestivum. Next base: position 379,347,207 of record NC_057798.1, read on the forward strand.
AACGGACCGCTTGATCACCTCCATCCGCAGACAGGCATTTATTATCCACTTTATCAGGCCAAAGTAGCTGGCAGGAAAAGGCTCACCAGGCCACATCCGGACTATGAAATTTTTCATAGCCACTTCGGCCGCCCTGTGGAGTTCCACCAACTGCTTCAGCTGGTCACTCAGAGGCACCGGGTGTTCGGCTCCAGCATACTGGGACCAGAACAACTCATTCGTTGAGCTCCCCTCCTCGGCACGGTAGAACTCTGCGGCATCAGAGACGCTGCATGGCAGATCTGCGAATGCCCCCGGAGAGCTCCGAATCGGGGTAAGTAAAAGAAATGTCTCCTCCACATGCTTGCTCTGCATAAAGAATGTCTTACCTGCCGCTATCTTCTTGGCCGCCTGGATTTCCTGTTGTTCCTTTTCGGCTTCGGCCTTGGCATCTTTCACACTCGCAAGGGCCTTCGCAAGATCAATCTCTTTCATCTTAAGATCATGCTCCAAGGACTCGAACTTCTTGTCGAGATCCTAGAGCTATTGATGTACCTTGCCCACTCTAGCATCTTGCTTTTCGCGCTCCTTGCGCTCCAAGGCCCTTGTCTTCGGCCTCGGACAACACTTTCTTCAAAGAAGCCACTTCGGTGGTGGCCCCTATTAGAAAGTCATGACGCTTTGTCGTTAGAATAATCAATTTTGTCTATCCTTTATTATATGCGAACGGGGAATCACAAACCTTTGTTCTCTTTGAGCTGCCTCTTTGTGAGGCCGAGCTCTCCCTGTGCTTGCTCCAGGTCCCGTTTGAGTCCGGCGACGTCGGCCGTGCGTACAGCAGCGGCAAGCAACACTGGCTACTTATCCACAGGCACACCTACTATTAGACTCCTATGGATTTTAATTGACCCTCCGTTTGGCTCTTCTTTCCGAACACCAAACAGAGTATCAGGGGCTACTACCTATCGGGTGATAATTTTACATATTTCTTACTTACCTTAAAACCTGTCAGGAGGCTGGTGCAGGCTTCGGTTAGTCCGCTCTTGGCGGACAGAACCTTCTAAATCACTGCACTCATAAGAGTACAGTGCTCTTCATCCATAGAAGCACCGCGAAGCGCTTCCAGCAGACTATCCGACGCCCCTGGGGCAACAAAAGTCATCATCACGGACGGCTCGCCTACCCTGGCGAGGGGCCGCCTGCCCGAATCCAGAACTATTTGAGCTCCCGGCACAGTATCCGGCTGAGAGCCCGGCTTGCTATGGCTCTTGTCGGTACGATCCACGGGGATCTTACACGCCCTGTGCCCGGCATCTGGAATGCCGCCTTGGGGCATCTCCAGAGTCACCTCCCCCTGCTCCAGGAGCCTTTGGGACAACACCTCCGTGTCATCCGCAGGCTGAGGAGTAGTGGCAGTCGAGAGCGAGTTCATCGCTGAATCTCTCAAGGACCCATTCGAAGACGATACCTCGGGATGGACCCTCGCCGGACTGCATATATGTTTGGCGTTATAATAAGACTATGAAGCAAAGTCGCACTAAAGTACAATAGAGTGCAGATACTTATGATCTTACTAGGGGCTTCCCCCTGGGCAGCCACTCCTCCTTGCTATAGGCGGCAATGGCGGAGTAATCCGGAAGGGACACCTTTCCCTTCTTGTGCGTCCTAGCCTCCCCCTCCGGGGCGGCCTTCCTCTTTTTCTCCTCCCCAGTGCGGGGAGGCACAGTTTCTTCGTGTTTCCCCCCGCCTCCACGGGAGGAATCTGCCTCGTCGTCTTCGGACGACGAGGGTATAACGGCCTTACGCCGGGGATCCTTCTCGGTCCCCTGGCCCGCATTCTTAGGCCCCCCATCCTCTCCAGATGGGGCGTCCTCTTCCTCTTCTTCCTCTCCTTCGGGGGAGGAGTGTGCCTTGTCGTCTTCGGACGAGGCTTCCGACACAACCTTATGTCGGAGACCCTCCCTGGTCCCCGGGGCCTTCTTTTCGGCCTTCTTCTCCGGCGCCTTGTAGGGCGCCGGGACCACCATCTCCGTTAGGAGAGCATCTGCTGGGCCTTCCGGCAGTGGAGTCGGACAGTCAATCTGCTCCGCCGTCTCCATGTACTCCTGATCAAATACACACAATGACTTAAGATTCCCCCATGAGTACATTGGGGAGAACTGAATCCGATGGTAGTCAGAAAACTCACCGGACGGGGGGGCCGCGCAGCGTGAAGTCCACGATCCTCGGATGTAGGAGTAGGTACTTCGGAGGCCTTGAACAGCGCCTTCCAGGCACCTTTGTGCGTCATGCCGTAGAGCTTTTGAAGCGTCTGGTGTTCGGCCGGGACGAACTCCCACAGATTAAAAGCCCGTCTTTGGCACAGCAGAATTCGGCGGACAAGCATGACCTAGACCACGTTGACAAGCTTGATTTTCTTCTCCCTCATATTTTTGATGCAGTTCTAGAGTCCGGTCAGCTCTGCAGGTTTGCCCCAGGCCAGGCCCTTCCTTTCCCAGGAGGTGAGCCACTTGGGGGTTCCGGATCGGAATTCGGGGGCCGCTGCCCAGTTGGCGTCGTGTAGCTCGGTGATGTAGAACCACCCCGATTGCCCCTGAGGGAGTCTCGGACTAGGGGGTGTCCGGATAGCCGAACTATCATCATCGGCCGGACTCCAAGACTATGAAGATACAAGATTGAAGACTTCGTCCCGTGTCCGGATGGGACTTTCCTTGGCGTGGAAGGCAAGCTTGGCGATACGGATATGTAGATCTCCTACCAATGTAACCAACTCTGTGTAACCCTAGCCCTCTCCGATGTCTATATAAACCGGATGGCCTTAGTCCATAGGACGAACAACAATCATACCATAGGCTAGCTTCTAGGGTTTAGCCTCCTTGATCTCGTGGTAGATCTACTCTTGTAACCCACATCATCAATATTAATCAAGCAGGACGTAGGGTTTTACCTCCATCAAGAGGGCCCGAACCTGGGTAAAAACATCGTGTCCCTCGTCTCCTGTTACCATCTGCCTAGACGCACAGTTCGGGACCCCCTACCCGAGATCCGCCGGTTTTGACACCAACATTGGTCCTTTCATTGAGAGTTCCTCTGTGTGGTCACCGATAGGCTCGATGGTTTCTTCGATCATCAACGATGATTCAGTCCAGGGTAAGACCTTCCTCCCCGGACAGATCTTCGTATTTGGCGGCTTCGCACTGCAGGCCAATTCGCTTGGCCAGCTAGAGCAGATCGAAGGCTACGCCCCTGGCCGTCAGGTCAGATTTGGAAGTTTGAACTTCATACCTGACATCCGCGGGGACTTGATCCTCGATGGATTCGAGCCATAGCCGAGCGTGCCGTACTGTCATGATGGGCATGATTTAGCTCTGCAGCCCAACAGTACCCTGGAGGCCGCACTCGAACCCGCTCCGATCTTCGACTTGGAGCCGGCTGCACAGACCAAGGATGGATGGCTAGACACCGCCTTCGGGGCTGCAACCTCTACGGCGATAGAGCCGAACACCGATCTTGTCCCCCATGAAGCTCGTGACTCCGAGGTGCCAGACTCCTTGCCGGACTCCGGACCTCCCGCGCCCCCTCCAGTCGAATCCGATTGGGCGCCGATCATGGAGTTCACCGCGGCGGACATCTTTCAACACTCACCTTTTGGTGACATCTTGAGTTCGCTAAAGTACCTCTCGTTATCAGGAGAGGCCTGGCCGGACTGTGGCCAGGACGGTTGGGATGCGGACGACGAAGAAATTCAGAGCCCACCTACCACCCACTTGGTAGCCACTGTCGACGATCTAACCGACATGCTAGATTACGACTCTGAGGACATCGACTGTATGGACGATGATGCCGGAGACGACCAAGAACCAGCGCCCACCAGGCACTGGAAAGCCACCTCTTCATACGACATATACATGGTGGATATCCCAAAGGATGGGAACGGCGAAGGAATAGCGGAGGATGACCCCTCCAAGAAACAGCCCAAGCGCCAGCGTCAGCGGCGCCGCTCTAAATCCCGCCATAGCAAGAATGAGGATTCCGGCACCGGAGGCAATGATACACCAGATAGCGCCGAAGACAACCCACTCCAACAAGATCCAGCACAGGAGGAGGGGGACGCCAGCCCTCATGAGAGAGCGGCCGAAGAAGAGGTAGAGGACTATATGCCTCCCTCCGGAGACGAGGCAAGCCTCGACGACGACGAATTCGTCGTACCTGCGGATCCCGTCGAACAGGAGCGTTTCAAATGCAGGCTTATGGCCACGGCAAACAGCCTCAAGAAAAAACAGCAGCAACTTAGAGCTGACCAAGATCTACTAGCCGACAGATGGACCGAAGTCCTCGCGGCCGAAGAGCATGAACTCGAACGCCCCTCCAAAAGCTACCCCAAACGTAAGCTACTCCCCTGATTAGAGGTGGAGGCATATGATCCCGCTTCACCAGGAGACAATACGGCTGATCGACCACCCCGTGGTCGCGACAGAGAGGCCTCAAGGCCCTTCACTAGACCCGTACCCCGGCATCGCTCGAAAAGCACAAGGCCACAGGGGAACACTCCGGACCTGCGCGACATATTGGAGGATAAGGCAAGACAATCAAAATCGATCTATGGATCACGTGGGCGCCCCACGATACGTGACGATCACCGTCACCCCGGACACAGTAAGTCCGGCCGGGCCGAACACAAAAGACAAAGCTCTTTTGAGCTTCGTCGCGATATCGCCCAGTACAGAGGCGCCGCACACCCACTGTGCTTCACAAATGAGGTAGTGGATCATCAAATCCCAGAAGGGTTTAAACCCGTCAATATTGAATCTTATGATGGCACAACAGACCCCGCGGTCTGGATCGAGGACTATCTCCTCCACATCCACATGGCCCGCGGAGACGATCTCCATGCCATCAAATATCTCCCACTCAAACTTAAAGGACCAGCCCAGCACTGGCTTAACAGCTTGCCAGCAGAGTCAATCGGGACTTGGGAGGACCTGGAAGCCGCATTCCTCGATAACTTCCAAGGCACATACGTGCGACCACCAGACGCAGATGACCTAAGCCACATAATTCAGCAGCCAGACGAATCGGCCAGACAATTCTGGACACGGTTCTTAACCAAGAAAAACCAAATCGTCGACTGTCCGGATGCCGAGGCCCTCGCGGCCTTCAAGCATAACATCCGCGATGAGTGGCTTGCCCGGCACCTGGGACAGGAAAAGCCGAAATACATGGCAGCCCTTACATCACTCATGACCCGCTTCTGTGCGGGTGAGGACAGCTGGCTAGCACGCAGCAACAACCTCAACAAAAATTCTGGTAGTCCGGATATCAAGGACCGTAGTGGCAGGTCGCGTCGCTACAAACACAAACACCGCATTAACAGCGATAACAGTGAGGATACGGCAGTCAATGCCGGATTCAGAGGCTCTAAACCCGGTCAACGGAAAAAGCCATTCAAAAGAACAACTCAGGGTCCGTCCAATTTGGACCGAATTCTCGACCGCTTGTGCCAGATACATGGCACCCCTGAAAAGCCAGGTAACCACACCAATAGGGACTATTGGGTGTTCAAGCAGGCAGGCAAGTTAATTGTCGAAAACAGCGACAAGGGGCTACATAGCGACGACGAGGAAGAGACCCTACCGCCGAACAATAGAGGACAAAAGGGTTTCCCCCCACAGGTGCAGACGGTGAACATGATATATGCCATGCACATACCCAAAAGGGAGCGGAAGCGTGCACTCAGGGATGTATACGTGATGGAGCCAGTTGCCCTGAAGTTCAATCCATGGTCCTCTTGCCCGATCACCTTTGACCGACGGGACCACCCCACCAGCATTCGCCATGGTGGGTTCGCCGCATTGGTTCTTGACCCAATCGTCGATGGATTTCATCTCACCAGAGTCCTGATGGACGGCGGTAGCAGCCTAAACCTGCTTTATCAGGACACGGTGCGCAAAATGGGCATAGACCCCTCAAGGATTAAACCTACCAAGACGACCTTCAAAGGCATCATACCAGGTGTAGAAGCCAATTGTACAGGCTCAGTTACACTGGAAGTGGTCTTCGGATCCCCGGATAACTTCTGAAGCGAGGAGTTAATCTTCGACATAGTCCCGTTCCGCAGCGGCTATCATGCCTTGCTCGGACGTACCGCGTTCGCAAAGTTCAACGCAGTGCCGCACTACGCATACCTCAAGCTCAAGATGCCAGGCCCTAGAGGAGTCATCACGGTCAACGGAAACACTGAACGCTCCCTCCGAATGGAGGAACATACAGTAGCTCTCGTGGCAGAAGTACAAAGCAGCCTTTTAAGGCAATTCCTGAGTCCGGCTGCCAAGCGGCCGGACACAGCTAAGTGTGCCCGGAGTAACCTGCAACACGACCACCTGGCACGTTCTGAGCACGCGTAGCAGTGCGGCCCCAACCCCAGCCCCTGTAAAACATTAAGACAGACCCTTCGCGTACTCCATTACGCCTTGAAGATACCATGGGCATGGGGCAAGGGGCTCGACCATGATAAGCCCAGACTACGGCTCAACCGCACCAGGGGCTCTTAAGTGTGTCGTTTCTTTTTCTTTTCCTTTTATTTTTTACCTACAGGACTCCGTTCGTCAGAGGCCCTGTCCGGCAGCAGACATGCCGAACCCACGATGCAACAGCCAGGAGAAAGGCTACAATGAAAATCCAGGTGGTCTCCATCTTGAGCATTAAATCTGTTTTATGCATTATTCTGTAGCCTACCCCTGGAGGGGGACATGTTAAACAGTCCCATCCCTTGCTTACCGCACCACTTGTATCATCCTGCACTTACAGCAGTTTTTATTGAATAAAGCAATGCAGCACATTTTTGCTTCTCATTGCATTTCTTTCTTACACATATGTTCATCTATGACATGTTGCATCCGTACGTTTTGGTACGGCTAAATACACCAAGGGCTTACGTTTCCCGCGTTACGGTGTGATAAGTCCGAACACTTTCACAAGTGCGGCACCCCGAACTTATAGCATTATATGCATCGGCTCCGAATCATGTTCTTGGGTCAATAGTTGGGTTTGCCCGGCTCCCATGTTTTGGTACCTTACGTTCTGTTTTATCGGCTAAGGTAGCACTGGGAGAACCACTGTGATTGCGCCCCAGTTGAGCTGCGTTAACGCCTTAGTGGAGAAAGCTAAAACTGACCATCATGATGAGGCGAGAGCTGGTCGCTGTTCGAGAGGTTCTTTGCGAGTCCCTAAAGACTTATGTCGCTTCGAGCGAGGAGCCAGATTCTGTCCGGCCAAGGCGTGGATAGCGCCCCAAATTCGGCCTTCCGAAAACTAGGGGCTTCGTCGAAATTTAAAATTATAGAATTCTATGGCTAACTGAGAGTGTTCAAGCATTATAAGTCCGGTTGCCTCGTTTTTTGTGTTGAGCGCCTCCCTAGATGGACCCAAAAATGGGAACAAGAGCGCTCGAGTTTATCCCAAACACCCCAGCACTCGTGGCATGGGGGCTGAAGCCGACGACTTGCCATCTCTCAGATTTGATAAACAGCCGCACAGAAGGTAATATTTTAAATTAACAAGCGTTGCTTAGCGCATATGAACCAAGTTTTCAGCGCACAGGATAACAAAATGCGAGTCTACTCAAATATTACATCTTTGGAGCACCCACCCGCAATAGTGCGGGCGCCCTTCAGCACACTCCTATAATACATCTCGGGCGTGCGATGCTCCTTGCCCTCTGGTGGGGGGTCCATCACAAGCTTCTGGGTATCCATCTTGCCCTAGTGCACCTTTGCGCGGGCAAGGGCCCGACGTGCACCCTCGATACAGGCGGAGTGCTTGATAACTTCAACCCACGGGCACGCGTCCACCAGCCGCTGCACCAGGCCGAAGTAGCTCCCAGGCATAGCCTCCTTAGGCCACATCCGAACTATGAGGCCCTTCATGGCCTGTTCGGCCGCCTTGTGGATCTCGACCAGCTGCTTCAGCTGGTCGCTAAGGGGCACCGGATGTCCGGCCTCAGCATACTGAGACCAGAAGACCTTCTCCGTTGAGCTCCCCTCCTCGGCCCGGTAGAATGCGGCAGCATCAGACACGCTGTGGGGAAGATCTGCGAACGCTCCTGGAGAGCTCCGAATTCGGGTAAGCGACAGGTAATTAACACTCACATGCTTACTTTGCATGAAAAATGCCTTACCCGCTGCTATTTTCTTCACCGCCTCTATCTCCTGGAGGGCCTTGTAGGCTTTGGCCTTAGCGGCTTTGGCACTCTCAAGAAGCGTTGCAAGCTCAGACTCTCGAGTCCTCGAGTCACGCTCTAGGCTCTCATGTTTCCTCACGAGATCCTGGAGCTCTTGCTGTACCTCCGCCACCCGCGCCTCCTGTTTCTCTCGCTCGGTGCGCTCCGTAGCCGCATTGCGTTCGGCCGCGGCCACCGCCTCCTTCAGGGTCGCCACCTCGTTAGTGGCCCCTGCAATACCCCAGTTATCCTTGTCATTTTTCTTGCAACCAAATCCTTTTCTGTAAGGTACAATTTTCATAAGGTATTACTCACCTTCTTTTTCCTCGAGCTGCTTCTTGGCATGGCCGAGCTCATTCTCGGACCACTCGAGGTTTTCCTTCAAAGTTTTGACCTCCGCAGTCAGTGCGGCAGAGGTCAGCAGCACAGCCTGCAATCCCATATTGACATATTTTCATTACTCCTACGATTATCTTTCTAAAAGATCCTCAGTCCGGCTTTTCTTTCCGAACACTGAACCGAGCATCAGGGGCTACTGTCTATGTGGTACCATTTTACATATATTGAAATTCTTACCTCAAAGCCTGTTAGAAGGCTGCTGCAGGCTTCGGTCAGCCCGCTCTTGGCGAGCTGAACCTTCTGAATCACCGCACTCATAACAGTGCGGTGTTCCTCTTTGATGGAGGCGCCGTTGAGCGCCTCCAGCAAATTATCCGGCACCTCCGGTTGGACGGAGGCAGCCGGCGTCGCGGTCTTGCCTTCTTCCGAAGGGGTCGCCCCCCGGACTCCGGAGCCACTATGGGTTCCGGGGCTGAGTCCGGTGCAAAGTCCGGGAGGTTGTCCTGCGACACCTCCGGGGCCCTCTCCTCCTGGTGGGTCCCTTCCTGGGATCCCACCTCGGCATCGCCCGCATCACGGGGGGTGGAGGCAGTCGGAAGAGAATTCATATCCGACGCCCCTAAGGACCCGCTCGACGAAGTGGGGAGATCATCCTTAGGCGGACTGCAGGGTTGTATGCGGCATTAGAAAGACATAATGTGGCGGAAAGCGAAAACCTTGAAGTTATTCGGGAGTCCGGATACTTACGATCTCGCCAGAGGCTTGGCCCTTGGAGGCCAGTCCTCGTCATCGTCACTTGCGTTGGCGAAACAGTCCGGGGGAAGAGTTTTTCCCCTCTTGGACCCTTTGGCCTCCCTTGTTGGGGAGGCCTTCCTTTGCTTCCCTCCCCCCGCTGGGGGAGAGGCTTTCTTCTTCTCCTCCTCGCCTTGGTGGGAGTTGACGGCCTCGGATTCATCGTCCGATAGCACCTGAAAACGGGAACTCTTCCGAGTCCTCGTGGACTTCTTCTTGGCCTTCTTCTCCGGCACCACGTGGGGTGCCGGAGCCAGCAGCCCCGTTAGGCGGGCGTCAGCTGGGTCCTCTGGCAATGGGGCCGGACAGATAGCCTGCGCGGCCTTCTTCAGCCAGTCCTATCAAAGGAAAGGGAGTTTAGATCCCGCGTAGAGTCAAACTATGAATAACAAGCGTCCCTTAAAGGACAATATCACTTACCTCGTCAGCTGGACGCTGCGAGCTGAATCCGTGATCTTCGGTAGCGGATGCGGGAGCCTCGGCGCCCTTGAACAACACCATCCAGACCTCTTCGTACGTAGTGTCGAAGAGCCCATTCAAAGTCTGGTGCTGCACCGGATCGAACTCCCACATATTGAAGCCCCGTCGTTGGCATGGGAGAATCTGGCGGATGAACATGACCTGGACTATGTTGACAAGCTTGAGCTTCTTGTCCACCAGCTTTTGGACGCAGGCTTGGAGTCCGGTCAGCTCCTCTGGATCGCCCCAAATCCGTCCGCTCTCCTTCCAGGAGGTGAGCCGTGTGGGGATGCCGGATCTGAATTCGGGGGCCGCTTCCCATTCGGGATCACGCGGCTCGGTGATGTAGAACCACCCTGATTGCCACCCCTTAATGGTTTCCATGAAAGTACCCTCCAGCCACGTAACATGGGACATCGTGCCCACCATGGCGCCTCCGCACTCTGCTTGGCTGCCCTTCACAACCTTCGGCTTGACACTGAAGGTCTTGAGCCACAAGCCGAAGTGGGGTTGGATGCAGAGGGAGGCCTCGCACACGACGATAAATGCCGAGATGTTGAGGATAAAATTCGGGGCCAGATCATGGAAATCTAGGTCGTAGTAGAACATGAGCCCCCGGACGAAGGGATGAAGTGGGAAGCCCAGTCCGCGGAGGAAATGGGGAAGGAATACTACCCTCTCATGGGGCCTAGGGGTGGGGATGAGCTCTCCCTCGTTGGGGAGCCGATGCGCGATGTCGCTGGACAAGTATCCGGCGCTGCGCAGCTTCTGGATATGCGCCTCCGTGATGGAGGAGGCCATCCACTTGCCTCCCGCTCCGGACATATTTGGAGAAGGTTGAGGTGAGATGTGCGGACTTGGGAGCTAGAGCTTGAGTTCGCAGAGATGGATAAGCCAAGGAGGAACAAGGCGCAGGTAAAAAGGTTGGATCTTTATCCCCTTATATGGGCGGACGGAAACATGCGTCCCCACCGGCCTGATAAAACTCGCTTATCTCCCAAGTGCCGCAATCAATGGCGCGGTTGGGTTACCCACGTCCGTATTGATGGGAATCCCGGAATAAGGGGAACACGATCTCTGCTTCGACAAGACGTGCCAAGGAAACCGCCTCGCTAAACGCGCTGAGATGCAACAATAAAAACAATTTGAAGGCTTGGTAGTGGTGTGACGTGACGCCACAAAATACGTCAGCAGATTGAACTTGTGTAATATTATTCTCTCTACGGTTGTATGTGGAATTTATTTTGCAGAGCCGGACACTATCCTGGTGTTCACAATCTTCTATAAATTATTCAGAGGAGGAACCCGCCTAGCAAGGCCGAAGACAATATGCGCGCCGGACTCGTCATCATTGAAGCCTGGTTCAGGGGCTACTGAGGGAGTCCCGTACTAGGGGGTGTCCGGATAGCCGAACTATCATCATCGGCCGGACTCCAAGACTATGAAGATACAAGATTGAAGACTTCGTCCCGTGTCCGGATGGGACTTTCCTTGGCGTGGAAGGCAAGCTTGGCGATACGGATATGTAGATCTCCTACCAATGTAACCAACTCTGTGTAACCCTAGCCCTCTCCGGTGTCTATATAAACCGGATGGCCTTAGTCCATAGGACGAACAACAATCATACCATAGGCTAGCTTCTAGGGTTTAGCCTCCTTGATCTCGTGGTAGATCTACTCTTGTAACCCACATCATCAATATTAATCAAGCAGGACGTAGGGTTTTACCTCCATCAAGAGGGCCCGAACCTGGGTAAAAACATCGTGTCCCTCGTCTCCTGTTACCATCCGCCTAGACGCACAATTCGGGACCCCCTACCCGAGATCCACCGGTTTTGACACCGACAGCCCCCCTTTCACGGTCTCCGTGAAAGAGCCGTCAAGCCAAGTGACGTGGGGCATCTTGCCCACCATGGCGCCTCCACACTCCGCCTGCTGGTCGCTCATGATCTTCGTCTTCACGTAGAAGATTCGTAGCCACAGGCCGAAGTGAGGCCTGATGTGGAGGAAGGCCTCGCACACGACAATAAACGCCGAGATGTTGAGGATGAAATTTGGGGGTAGATCATGGAAATCTAGCCCGTAGTAGAACATGAGCCCACGGACGAAGGGATGAAGTGGAAATCCCAGTCCATGCATAAAGTGGGCGAGAAATACGACCCTCTCATGGGGTTCCGGAGTTGGGGTGACCTGCCCTTTGTCTGGCAGCCAATGCGCGATGTCTGCAGCCAAGTACCCGGCCGCTCGGAGCTTCACAATATGCTCCTCCTTCACGATGGAGGCCACCCACTTGCCTCCTGCTCTGGACATGCTTGGCTGTGCAGAGAAGGCGTGAACCAGGGCACTGGCGCTCGAGGGTGTGGGAATGGATAAGCAGAGGAGGAAGAAGGCGTGGGTGAAAATGGGGAATCCTTGTCCCTTTACAGAGGCGACGAACGGTGCGCCTCAACACTTTCCCGTTGAGAATCACTTATTTCCCAAACGACACGATTGATTGCATGGTTGGGTTACCCATACCCGTATTGATGGAAATCCCGTGATAAGGGGACATGATCTCTACTGTGACAGGGCGTGCCAAGGAAACCGCCTCGCAGTATGCGCTATGGCTGGTTGTGGGAAAACGGTTCGAATAATGACCCCACCGTAGTGTCATGTCACTTTGTCTAAAGTTGTCAGCAGGTTATATTTGTGAAATATCATTCTCTCTACGGTGGTGTATGAAGATCATCTTGCAAATCCGGACACGGTCTAAGTGTTCGATAATTATTTTGGAGTATTCGGAGATGGAACCCGCCTTGCAATGCCGAAGATAAAACTGCGCGCCGGACTCATCGTCATTGAAGCTTGGTTCAGGGGCTACTGAGGGAGTCTTGGATTAGGGGGTATTCGAACTGCCGAACTATATACTTTGTCCGAACTGTTGGAGCGTGAAGATACAAGACTCGAGACTCCGTCCCATGTCCGGATGGGACTCTCCTTTGCGTGGAAGACAAGCTTGGCGATCTGGATATTATATTTCCTTCTTTATAACCGACTCCATGTAAACCCTAGGCCTCTCCGGTGTCTATATAAACCGGAGAGTTTGGTCATTAGAGGGACGATCACAATCATAATCATCATAGGCTAGCTTCTAGGGTTTAGCCTCTACGATCTCGTGGTAGATCAACTCTTGTACTACTCATATCATCAATATCAATCAAGCAGGAAGTAGGGTTTTACCTCCATCAAGAGGGCCCAAACCTGGGTAAACATTGTGTCCCTTGCCTCCTGTTACCATTAGCCTAAGACGCACAAATGGGGACCCCCTACCCGAGATCCGCCGGTTTTTACACTGACAGGAACCTTTCCCCCTCTTTGACAATCCGGCCTCCAGGGATGAGGAAGCCGTCCTTTTCTTCCCTCCCCCTGCGGGGGACTCCTCTTCTTCCTCCTCCTCTTCATCTTCGGAGGAAGGATGGTCGCTGGAGTCCTCAGATTTTGTGTCCGAAGCATCACGACGACGAAGGCCACTCCGGGTCTTCTTGACCTTCTTGGAGGCCTCTTTCTTTGGCTCCTCGTAAGGTGCTGGGACCAGCATCTTCGTCAGAAGAGGTTCGGCCGGTTCCTCTGGCAGTGGTGCCGGACAGTGTATCCGCTCCACCTTTTTCGTCCATTCCTGGGATTATTGTAGAAAGCATGATAAGTGTGTCTCCCTCGGGATATGCCAGCTAAAACACGGATGGATAGAGCACATCAATGACTTACCGGACTTGCAGAGCGGGATAGTTGATACCCGCGGTCCTCGGTGGAGCCCGGCCACGGTTTGCCGGACTTGAAAAGCACCTTCCAGATATCCTTGTAGGAGGAGCCATAGAGTTCCCGTAGGGTCTGGTGCTCGGCTGGGTCGTATTCCCACAAATTGTAGGCTCGACGCTAGCAAGGGCGAACCAGGCGAACTAACATCACGTGGACTATGTTGACGAGTTTGACATCCTTGTCGACCATGCTCTGGACGCGCGTTTGAAGCACTGACAGCTCGTTGGATGAGGACCAATTCAGGCCCTTCTTGGGCCAGGACGTGAGCCGAAGTGGAGCTCCGGATCTGAATTCAGAAGCAGTGGCCCACTTTTTACCATGCGGTTCGGTGATATAGAACCACTACTACTGCCACTCCTTGACGGAATCATTGAAGGCGCTCGTCAGCCATACGACCTTGGGCATCTTGCTCACCATGGCGCCGCCGCATTCAGCGTGCTCGCCATTCACCACCTTGGGCTTCACGTTGAAGATTTCTAGCCATAAGCCAAAGTAGGGCAAAATACGGAGAAAAGCCTCACATACGACGACGAACGTCGAGATGTTAAGGAAAGAATTGGGGGACAGATCATGAAAATCAATCCGTAATAATACATGATGCCGCGAACAAATGGGTGAAGGGGAAACCCGAGCCCGCAGACAAAATGAGGGAGAAACACGACCCTCTCATGGGGCTCCAGAGTGGGGACGATCTGTCCCGCCGGCGGAAGACGGTGGCCGATTTTCTTGGCCAGGTACACGGCCTCTCAAAGCTTTTTGATATCCCTCTCCCAGACGGTAGAGGCCATCCATTTGCCTCCTGCTCCAGATCCGAACATCTTCGGAGGACCTCTCTTCGGTGGAGAAGAAGAAGTGCTTGGGCGCTAGGGCTCGAGCAGAGGGAAATGGACTAGCGGAAGAAAAAGGCGTGGGTAAAAAGGAAGAGACCTTATCTCTTTATAGAGGCTGTAAAAGCTTTTGCGCCTCCCCACTTGCTTGGTGGAACCCGCTCGTTCCCCACTCGCCACAATTAGCGGTGCGGTTGGGCTACCCATACCCGTATTGATGAGAATCACGTAATAAGGGGACACGATCTCTGCTTCGGCAAAACGTGCAGAGGAAACCGCCTCGCAATATGCGATGTGGCTGGTTGTGGGAAAACGGTTCGAATAATGACTCGACCATAGTGTCATGTCATGTTGTCTAAAGTTGTCAGCAGATTACATTTGTGGAATATCATTCTCTCTACGGTGGTATGTGAAGATCATCTTGCAGATCCAGACACGATTTGAGTGTTCGATAATTACTTTGGAGTATTCGGAGATGGAACCCGCCATGCAATGCTGAAGACAAAACTGCACGCCGGACTCATCGTCATTGAAGCCTGGTTCAGGGGCTACTCAGGGAGTCCTAGATTAGGGGGTATTCGGACAGCCGGACTATATACTTTGGCCGGCATATTGGACCGTGAAGATACAAGACTCAAGACTTCGTCCCGTGTCCGGATGAGACTCTCCTTGGCGTGGAAGACAAGCTTGGCGATCCGGATATTATATTTCCCTCTTTGTAACCGACTCTGTGTAAACCCTAGCCCCCTCCGGTATCTAAATAAACCGGAGGGTTTAGTCCTTAGAGACAGAATCATAATCATCATAGGCTAGCTTCTAGGGTTTAGCCTCTCCGATCTTGTGGTAGATCAACTCTTGTAGTACTCATATCATCAATATCAATCAAGCAGGAAGTAGGGTTTTACCTCCATCAAGAGGGCCAGAACCTGGGTAAAACATCGTGTCCCTTACCTCCTGTTACCAATAGCCTTAGACGCACAGATTGGGACCCCCTACCCGAGATCCGTCGGTTTTGACACCGACAGCGGGGCACCATACATTATGTGATAAACACATTATACATATGAGACATGGTTTAGATTATGAAGATCTAGCTAGAGCTTGAAATGTACTGTGATTTGAAATCAACATAAAGTGGATTCAAAAGATCGAGTTCGAGTTCATATAGTTGATACGTCTCCAACGTGTCTATAATTTATGAAGCATTCATGCTATTATATTATCTGTTTTGGATGCTTATGGGCTTTATTATACACTTTTATATTATTTTTGGGACTGACCTATTAACCGAAGGCCCAACCCAAATTGCAGTTTTCTTGCCTATTTTAGTGTTTCAAAGAAAAGGAATATCAAACGGAGTCCAAATGGAATGAAACCTTCGGGAGAGTTAATTTTTGGAATGGAAGCAATCCAGGAGACTTGGAGTGTATGTAAGGGAAGCAACGAGGAAGCCACGAGGCAGGGAGGCGCGCCCCCACCCTCGTGGCTCCCCTGACCGACTTCTTTTGCCTATAAATGTCCATATACCCTAAAAACATCGGGGAGCACAATAGATCAGGAGTTCCGCCGCCGCAAGCCTCTGTAACCACCAAAAACCTCCCGGGAGCCTGTTCTGGCACCCTGCCGAAGGGGGGATCCCTCATCAGTGGCCATCTTCATCATCCCGGCGCTCTCCATGCTGAGGGTATGTACAAGTAGCTATGTGTTTGATCTCTCTCTCTCTCTCTCTCTCTCTCTCTCTCTCTCTCTCTCGTGTTCTTGAGGTGATACGATCTTGATGTATCGCAAGCTTTGCTATTATAGTCGGATCTTATGATGTTTCTCTCCCTCTACTCTCTTGTCATTGAATTGAATTTTCCCCTTGAAGTTATCTTATCGGATTGAGTCTTTAAGGATTTGGGAACACTTGATGTATGTCTTGCGTGGGATACCCGTGGTGACAATGGGGTATTCTATTGATTCACTTGATGTATGTTTTGGTGATCAACTTGCAGGTTCACCTTGTGAACTTATGCATAGGGGTTGGCGCACGTTTTCGTCTTGACTCTCCGGTAGAAACTTTGGGGCACTCTTTGAAGTTCTTTGTGTTGGTTGAATAGATGAATCTGAGATTGTGTGATGCATATCATATAATCATGCCCATGGATACTTGAGGTGACATTGGAGTATCTAGGTGACATTATGGTTTTGGTTGATTTGTGTCTTAAGGTGTTATTCTTGTACAAACTCTATGATAGATCGAACGGAAAGAATAGCTTCGTGTTATTTTACTATGGACTCTTGAATAGATTGATCAGAAAGGATAACTTTGAGGTGGTTTCGTACCCTACCATAATCTCTTTGTTGGTTCTCCTCTATTAGTGACATTGGAGTGACTCTTTGTTGCATGTTGAGGGATAGTTATATGATCCGGTTATGTTATTATTGTTGAGAGAACTTGCACTAGTGAAAAATATGAACCCTAGGCCTTGTTTCCTAGCATTGCAATACCATTTACGCTCACTTTTATCATTAGTTACCTTGCTGTTTTTATATTTTCAGATTAAAAAAACCAATATCTACCATCCATATTGCACTTGTATCACCATCTCTTCGCCGAACTAGTGCACCTATACAATTTACCATTGTATTGGGTGTGTTGGGGACACAAGAGCCTCTTTGTTATTTGGTTGGAGGGTTGCTTGAGAGAGACCATCTTCATCCTATGCCTCCCACGGATTTTAAACCTTAGGTCATCCACTTGAGGGAAATTTGCTACTATCCTACAAACCTCTGCACTTGGAGGCCCAACAACGTCTACAAGAAGAAGGTTGTGTAGTAGACATCAAGATCTTTTCTGGCGCCGTTGCTGGGGAGGTGAGTGCTTGAAGGTATATCTTTATATCTTGCAATCAAATCTTTTTGTTTCTTGTTTTATCACTAGTTTACTGTATAAAAGAAAACTACAAAAAAATGGAGTTAAGTTTGTCTCATATGCTTCATCTTTTTAATATCTTTGGTGACAATTATGGAAAGGAAAAGTGTGCTCAAGTGCTAGAAGAAGAAGTCTATAAAATGTCTGGTACTAAATCTTTGATAGATGAGCATGATTGCAATGTTGTTAGTATGAACTCCTTGAATATCCATAGTACTAATGATGATTGCACTAGTCATGATGAAAATATCTCCTATAAGCATGTCGATTTTTGTGGAGTGCATAGAGTTTGCAAGTACATAGCAAATAGAGAAGATAGATTTTGCAAGAGGCATAACTATTTAGAAACTAAATGGTTGCAAGAAAGGCTAGATGTGAGTGCTGAAAATTTAAAATTGCTTTGCCGTATTTGTGAACTTTGCAATGAACGTGGTCATTTACATCTCCGATGCAAATTGTTTCATGATCGAATCGTGTCCAAAAATTGTGATGATTTGATTTCCCTTGCACATCATAATGAACTTAGTTTGATGAGAATGACATATTTGAGAATATATTTGCTGACATTAGTGTTTGTCCCAAGCTTGGGGATGCTACGTTTAATGAAGATGATATTTTTAGCCTCCCAAGTTTTGATGAGCAAATTTATTATGATGATAGCATGCCTCCTATTTATGATGGTTATATTGATGAAAGTGGGTTTGGAAGAGTGTCAAATTTAGGAAGTAATGATCCCACTATTTTGGAGGGTGTTTAATCTTATAATATCTATGAAAGTGGATTTGGAGAGGTCATGACTTTATTTAGTGATGAATCCACTATTTTGGAAGAGGTTTCAATTGATTATGATGAGAACAAAGTTGCTACTTATGATGATTATTGTGATGAAAATTATGCTATAAAAAGTAGTGATGATTATATTTATAAAACTTGTCATGATTATGATTACCCTTTTTCTGAACATTACTCTTTTAATATGGAAACAATTTATAGTATTCGAGTCTCTTATGATACTCCCACTATTCCGAATGAGAAGAATTTTGCTTATGTGGAGAGTAGTAAATTTTCTATGCAAGTAGATCATGGAAAGAATGCTTTAGGTGATGGCTATATTGTTGAGTTCATTCGTGATGGTACTGAAAATTATTATGAGGGAGGAACATATGCTTGGAGGAATTGCAATAATATCAAGTTTCCTCCCTATGTGTTGAAAATCTTGAAGCTATGCTTGTTTTACCTTCCTATGCTATTGATTCTTGTCCATAAGTTGTTTGCTCACAAAATCCCTATGCATATGAAGTGGGTTAGAGTTAAATGTGCTAGTCATATGCTTCATGATGCTCTCTTATGTTTCAATTCTTATCTTTTATGTGAGCATCATTGTCATCATCATGCTTAGCTAGAAAGGCATTAAAGAAAAGCGCTTGTTGGGAGACAACACAATATTTACCTTTACTGTTTTTGTGTGTCCACATGATTATGCAACTGTAGTAATCATGTTTTATAGCTTTTGTTTCAATAAAGTGCCAAGTAAGATCTTTAGGATAGCTTACGATGATAGTTATATTGATCCTGCTGAAAATCAGAAACTTTTGCACCCAATAAATTAGTTTTGATAATTCACAGAAACATTATTTTGATCCATTTCTTTCTGCACTGGATTGGCACACAAATTTCTTAGGATTCCCTAATTTGTTAGGATTTTTCGAGTTGCAGAAGTATTCGAATGATACAGAATACTACATACTGTTCTGTTTTTGACGGATTCTATTTTCTATGTGTTGTTTGCTTATTTTGATGAATCTATGAGTAGTATCGGAGGGTATGAACCATAGAGAAGTTGGAATACAGTAGGTTTAACACCAATATGAATTTATAATGAGTTCACAACAGTACCTAAGTGGTGGTTTTATTTTTTCATACTAACGGAGCTTACGAGTTTTCTGTTGAGTTTTGTGTTGTGAAGTTTTCAAGTTTTGCGTAAAGATTCGATGGACTATGGAATAAGGAGTAGAAAAAGCCTAAACTTGGGGATGCCCAAGGCACCCCAAGGTAATATTCAAGGACAACCAAGAGCCTAAGCTTGGGGATGCCCCGGGAGGCATCCCCTCTTTCGTCTTCGTTCATCGGTAACTTTACTTGAAGCTATATTATTATTCACCACATGATATGTGTTTTGCTTGGAGCTTCATGTCATTTTATTTTGTTTTGCTTGCTGTTTGAATAAAATACCAAGATTTGAAATTCTTAATTGAGAGATAGTCTTCACATAGCTACATAATTATTTAACTACTCATTGATCTTCACTTATATCTTTTTGGAGTAGTTTGTATTTACTCGTGTGCTTCACTTATATCCTATGAGTAAATGGTTGAATGATTTGAATATCATAAATATGAAATTATATATGTTTCATATGCTTATCCCATGGGGAGTAATGACTTCACATCTGAGAAGTAGTGGTGGTAAATTTATTAAAAGTTACCAAACATTGTATTGGTCACTTGAACAATTCATGAAAGAATATTGAAGGAAGAGAGATTTCACATATAAACACACTATCTTAGACATCTTCTATGATTGTGAGCCCCATTAATTATTTTCAAACTTGAGCAAATTAGTTGAAGTTGGACAAGGAAGACAACATAATGAGTTATGCTTGGGTATATTTGTATAGAAGTTATGTTGTTATAGATCCTCCAACATGTGGTGTTTGCTATTTAGAATCCTTTGCTAGCCAAAATATCTGTACTAAGCGGGAATACTGCTTGTGCATCCCAATTCCTTGAACCAAGTTTCTTCCATGAGTGCCCACCATACCTACCTATATGCGGTATTAACCTGCCATTCCAAGTAAATTTTCATGTGCCAAACTCTAAACCTTCAAATAATAATCTGTTTTGTATGCCCGAATCTCTCATGTAGCGACTAGGGGCTGTCAGTATCTTCCATGCTAGGTGGGTTATTCTCATGATGAGTGGAGTCCTCTCATCATTCACGAGAAAAATGGGTGCTAATTGGTGTCCGATATCGGGTTCCGGCAAAACCCTTAAGGTTCGAACTCTCGGGTGCGCACGAAGATCTTCTCCCTACTGAAACACGCCCACAACCTCGCCGCGATTCTAAGATAGCACGATGAAAAACACAAGAGACACGAGGTTTATACTGGTTCGGGCCACCACTGTGGTGTAATACCCTAATCCATTGTGTGGTGTGGTGGATTGCCTCTTGGGCTGAGGATGAACAGTACAAAGGAAGAACAACCTCGCGAGAGGTGTTCTTGTGGTGGTATGCTTGGAGAGGAATTGATTCGTCTCTGTTCGCCCTGACTGAGATGCCTTCTACTGTGGTGGCTATCTCTATTTATAGAGGCCCTGGTCCTCTTCCCAAATATTGAGAGGGAAGGGAGCCAACAACGACCATTTTGTAAGGGCACAACTAGTACAAGCTATACTGACTAAAGGTGGTCTTCGACTGCCAAAGGCACTGGTGATGACACCGTCTTGGGCTGCACGGTGACCTCCGTCCTACCGTCCTGCTGGTCTTGGTCTTGTTGCACCGATATGGAAACCTTTGCTTGATGCCTCGGTACTCCGTGCCTGTGCTTGCCTCCTTTGCACCAAAGAGGAAACAAGGACACTACGCAGGCTGGCGCCCGCCTGGTCTCGATCGTCATGGCTTGCGTCATGAGCACCACGCGAGGTACCCCTTGCCTTGATCTCTCCGCCTCCTCGCGAGCCTTCCTGGTGAGGCCGCCCCCGAGGAGGCCTTGTGTCGTCCGCCTCGCGAGGCTTGGCCCCTCACGAGGGTCTTGAACTTGGGTTGATGAAGACGTGCCCTACTAGGCCGCTGGTGAGCCACGCTGCAAGCCGCAAGCAGGCAAGTCTGGGGACCCCTATTCCCAGAACACCGACAGTAGCCCCCGGGCCCAAGGCATGCTCGGACTTGGCTTAGCAACGAAGCCAAAGGGCAAGTGCGGAGCGTCGCGGGCCCCAACAGCCTGCGGCCTTGGTCGCCGCATGGCGTTTGATTGGACATGGGCGTCTTCGGTTCCCCATGCTGCCTCAGCAACTGCCCAATTTGACGAGTCCCTGCTACATGCAAAAAGAGTCATCATTACCTGTGATCGTGGAGGTCGACGGTTGGCCTCCCTTGGGCCATAAATGGGGAGGGACGAATGCCCCCGCTGCACATATCCCCTTGTCCCACCTGCTTCTTCCTCCTCCTCGCTCCGGTTGCTTGCAGCGTCCCATGGTGCCCGTGAAGAGGTTCTCGACCACGGAGAAGGGGAAGGCTCGCCAGGAAGGGTCTGGCTCTCCTCCGCCCAAGCGCGGCCGCGACCGTCCCCGCAAGCATCCCGCGACTCCTGCCGCGGCTTCTCGAGGTCGCGGTGGTGGCCCTTCACGCGGTGGTGGCCGCCCATATGTAGGCAGCCCAGTCGATGGAGGAAGGTGTGCCGTGGCTGCGCGGCCTCCCAGGCCGCGCTTTCATTCGGCAGAGGTGCTGCTGGAGTTTGTTGTGTGGTCGGACAACCCGGCCGACAACTGGCTCCAGCTTCCTCGCTTCTTCGCCGGCAAACTGCCAGCCGCTGCCCCCGGCAGGCTCTGGCTGCAGGCAGACGGCTGCTGCAGCAGGGCCTCCTGGGTCGCGGTGGAGATCTCCACCATCGGGAATGTGGCCCTGGCCCGGGGCTGGCAGGTGTTTGCCCCCGCACACGGCCTGGGCCGGCGGTGCACCCTCCACTTTAAGTACGACGGCAACGCGACCCTCTACGTGAGGGTGTTCGGGGAAGATGGCCGCCGTGTTGGGTGCTACCCTGAAGACGATGACGGTGACGGGGTGCTCGGCCTTGATGACGGATGTGACAAGGGCGAGGACGAACCCGCTCCCGGCGGCGACCGCGGCTCGCCGAGCTTCAGTGGCTCCTCCTGCGGCGACAACTCCTCCAACGGTGGCCGCGACCAGCCACCACGCCGCCGCGCCTACTTCAAGGGTGGTAGCGGGTCATCCCATCGCCACGCCCCGGTGAAGCGTCAGGCGGAGTCTGATTGAGCTCAGGAGGACGACGCAGATCCCTTCTCTGGAGCTGTGCGTTGTTTTATTTTGTTTTTCTCCTTTCCTGCATTGAGAGAGAGAAGTATGGAGCCCCGTGGGGGCGTTCAACAGACTATTATCCCCTAGTTATCATGCTACACTTATTGTCCTTGTGTTGTGTGATGGTGTCATGGTTATGTGCCTGCGCGTGGGAACAACTTAGCTCGGGACGTTTGCAGTAGTTTCCGTCTAGCGAGGTACCTGATTGAGGCCTCACCGGGCGCTGTAAGAGCTGCAAAAATATGTTGGGAGAATCATTTCTGAACCTTAGTCGCGAGGGTTGCCGGCCATGGACTGGTGCTTTGTGTCATGATGCCCGAGGGGCATGGACCGGGAGGGGTGCTCCCGTTGTGAACTTGAATGAGGGAGCCTCACGAAAACTAGGCGAGAAAGGGCTCACGAGGGCGCCCGCGCAGCCCCCTAGCAAGGCTTGCGAGAGAGAGAGAGAGAGAGAGAGAGAGAGAGAGAGAGACAGCCAGACAAAAGCCTAAAACAGAGAACAGGGGCTGAAGACAGCAAACAACACTAGAAGCAACTTTAATAAGGGCTCAAACAAGGGAGAACAAGCCAACTGCGGAAAGCAAATGAAAAGCCGCGTCCGGCACCTAGTCTAGTCTTCAACGTCTTCTCACCAGCGCAGAGCTAAGTGCTGCCACTGAGCGTGGGCGGGATCCCCCGAGGCTCGAGGGCGACACTCCGGAGACTCCGGGGCGTGTACAACCCCAACTCATTATTACGTGAGAGTGTCACGGGCAGAGAGCTTCACAGGCACCGGGCCTTCTTCACACGCACTGGGCCTTTCTTTGGGCGGCGAGCTTCACAGGCACCGGGCCTTCTTCACAGGCACTGGGCCTTTCTTCAAGGGTAGAACTTTCGGAGGTGCTGAATGTTCCAAGCGTTTGGGATGGGCTCCCCTTCCTGAGTCTCAAGGCACATGGCGCCGGGCCTGGAAACATGGACAACCTTGAACGGGCCCTCCCACATGGGCGAGAGCTTATGCAGCCCTTCCCTGGAGAGCACCCGCCTGAGTACGAGGTCACCTACCTCGAGAGTCCTGGGACGGATATTGCGGCAATGATACCGCCACAGCGCCTGCTGGTATCTTGATGCTCGTAGTGCGGCTTCTCGACAGCGCTCCTCCCCCAGCACGAGGTCCATGCCCCGCATGGCGTCCTGTTGCGCTTCATCAAAAGCTAGGACCCGCGCGGAGCGACCCCTAACCTCGTGAGGAAGGACCACCTCTGCTCTGTAGACGAGGAAGAACGGGGTCTCGCCAGTCGACTTGGTGGCGGTAGTGCGGATCGACCACAACACGGACTGAAGCTCGTCGTACCAGCCCCTGCCGTAGGTCTCTAGCTTCTTTTTGAAGGTCCTGGTTTTGAGGCCCTTCAGGACCTCTGCATTGGCGCGCTTGGCCTGGCCCTTACTCCGGGGGTGTGCCACCGAGGTGTACCATATCTGTGTTCCAAGGTTAGCACAATATGTTTTGAAGAGATTGCTGGTGAACTACAAACTGTTTTCGGTGATGATGCGATTAGGGACCCCAAACCGGCTCACGAGGCCCTTGATGAACTTGACTGCAGAACCAGCTGGGATGGTGCGGACGGCTTCTACCTCCGCCCACTTGGTGAACTTGTCGATGGCGAAGTAGAGGTAGCGGTAGCCCCTAGGCGCTCGGGGAAACGGGCCGAAGATATCCAGCCCCCAGACCGCGAACGGCCACGAGAGTGGGATGGTCTGCAAGCCCTGAGCTGGCTGATGGATCTGCTTGGCATGGAATTGGCAGGCTTCGCAGGCCTTCACCAGATCGATTGCGTCGTTGAGTGCCATAGGCCAATAGAACCCGCTGCGAAACGCCTTGCCGACGAGGGTCCGTGGCGATGAGTGGTGTCCGCAATCTCCACTGTGTATGTCAGCCAGCAACTCCTTCCCCTGTTCCCTGGAGAAGCAACACAGGGAAACATCATTTGGCCCCTTCCGGTACAGCTATCCGTCTTGGATGCAGTAGGCCGTGGCCAGCCGGGCCACGCATTCCGCGTCCTCCTCTTTCTCTGGCAGCGTCCCTTGCATCAGGTAGTCCTTGAATTCCATGGTCCAGCACCCCTCCTGAGGCTCTAGAGCCAGGAGTAAGCGCGCTCCCGAGGTCGGGCCATAGGCCGGGGCTCCTATGGCAGGTGGCTGAGGGAGTTCCTCCCGAGGTTGTGCTGTGCTCGACAGCAACGGCGCTGCCGATGGCTTGAAGAGTCGTTCCTCGAAAACGCCAGGCTCCTGAGGCAGCCACCTGGATGCCCTCCTGGCGATGTCATCAGCCTCTTGGTTGGTGCCATGGGGCACATGCTGCAACTCCAGCCCCCAAAAGTGCTTTTCCATTCTGCGGACCTCCGCAAGATATGCTTCCATGTGCTCGTCCTTTGGCTCGTACACCTTGTTGGAGAAGTTGACGAGGAGTTGCGAATCACCCTTGATGATGGGGCGCTTCACCCATAGTGTTGCTGCAGCTTTCAAGCCCGCTATGAGGCCCTTGTATTCTGCTATGTTGTTGGAGACCTTCTCGCATGCTGGAAACAGAGCTGCACGACATAATAGAGCTTGTCCTGAGTGGGGGATATAAGCACTGCGCCTGCCCCCGTGCCATGCCGTGAGAATGCTCCATCGAAGTACATGACCCAACCATCCGGTGCTTTACTTCCTGGGGAAATTGATCGATCCTCGCCTGCTTCGAGCCATGGCGCCTTTGTCCATTCTGCCATAAAATCTGCAAGTGCGGCTCCTTTGACGACCCTGGTTGTGCTGAATTCCAACTAAAACGCTTGCAGCTCAATGTTCCATTCGGCAATCCTTCCAGCGGAGTTGGGGCTCCTAAGTACCCTTTCCAGTGGGTAGCCTGAGACGACCTTGATTTGGTGACCTTGGAAGTAGTGCCGCAACTTTCGCGAGGACACCAATAGTGCGAGCAAGAGCTTTTGAGGCATGGGGTATCGTGCCCTTGCATCCCGCGACACCGTGCTGGCGAAATACACCGGATGCTCGACGAGGGTGGGTGTGCTGATGAGGTCCGTGCCCTCTGGAGGGTTAGGCGCCTCCTAAGACGACGGAGCCCCCGACACCTGGCTGCCTGGTGCGGCCTCTTCAGCCCTAGGGGCGTCTCCCTGTTGAAGCTGGTCTCCATCTGCCGAGGTTGTGGTATTCGCGAGGCCTTCTTGGTCTTGTGCTGCCGTGGCCAAGGCCGTGGCTGGTCGTGACACAGCCTTGACCTGGCGCTCCTCCCGGACCGCCACTAGAGCTGCACTGGCGGAGTAGGGTGTGGCGGCGAGGTAGAGCACCAGGGGCTCGAGAGGGCGAGGATCCACCATCACAGGAAGGCTAGTCAGGTACTTCTTGAGGTCTTGAAATGCTCGGTCGGCCTCCTGTGTCCATTCAAAAGGGCCCTTCTTCTTCATCAGCTTGAAGAAAGGCAATGCACGCTCCCCCAGCTTGGAGATGAAGTGTCCCAACACGGTTACGCACCCGGCGAGCTTCTGCATTTCTCTGAGGGTTTGCTATGGACTCATGTCTTTGATCGCCTTGACCTTCTCCGGGTTGGCCTCGATCCCTCTGTGGGACATGAGGAAGCCCAGAAGCTTGCCGGAAGGAACGCCAAACACGCACTTCTCCGGGTTGAGTCGCATGTCCACTTTGCGGAGGCTCGCGAAGGTCTCTTCTAGGTCCTGGATCAAGGTCTTCGCCTCCCGAGACTTCACCACAATGTCGTCGATGTAAGCCTTAGCGTTTTTTCCGAGCTTCCGGCCTAAGACAATGTGCATCAGCCGCTGGAAGGTTGCGCCCGTGTTGCGCAACCCGAATGGCATGCAGGTGTAGTAGTATACCCCACAAGGGGTCAGGAAGGCCGTCATCTCCACGTCCTCTACCACCATCTTGATTTGGTGATAGCCTAAAAATGCATCCAGGAAACACAGCAGGTCGCACTCGGCGGTGGAGTCGACAATTTGGTCGATGCGAGGGAGTGGGAATGGACCTTGAGGGCAGGCCTTATTGAGGTTGGTGAAGTCGACACACATGCGCTCCTTTCCTCCCTTTTTAGGCACAATAACAGGGTTTGCCAGCCATTCGGGGTAGCGGACCTCGCGAATAACACCTGCTGCCTCTAGCTTGCGGGTTTCTTGGACGATGAAGGCCTGCTTCTTGGTGGACTGCCGCCTGGCTTTCTGTTTTACGAGGCGTACATTGGGGCACACATTCTGGTGATGCTCAGTCACCTACCTTCGGACCCCCGCTAGCTGCTTGGGTTCCCATGTGAACACTTCCTTGTTCGAGCACAGGAACTTCACCAACGCCTCCTCTTGGTCGGGGTCGAGATTGGTACCTATGGTGAAGATGGCGCTGGAGGACCCGTCCTCCTCAACTCGTACCTGCTTGGTCTCCACCTTGTCCTGGGTAAACAGCTGCTTCTTCTTGGTCGTCACAGCCCCTTGGCCTTGGAGGTGTCCGTGCCGGCAGGCTACGCTGCCGCGGCTATCTTGAGGGCAAGCTTGAGCGCCAACAGTGCATCCTTGGTATCCCCAGCTAGGGTGAGGACACCGCTACTCCCGGGCATCTTCATGAGGTTGTAGGCCGGATGGGTCACTGCCATGAACTAAGCCAAGGCGGGGTATCCGAGGATGGCGTTGTACAGGAGGCCGATGTGGGCGATGCCGAAGTTGACCAGCTCCGTGCAGAAGTTGTCGTGGGTGCCGAAGGTCACAAGGAGGCGGATCTGCCCCAGGGAGCTGGAGGAACCTCCTCTTATGCCCGAGAAGGGCTTGCTGGGTTGGAGCCGTTCCAGCGGTACATGGAGGAGGCTAAAGGCCTCCACCGAGAGCACGTTGAGGCCGGCGCCGCCGTCTATGAGGGTCTTGGTGACGGCCACCTGACAGATGGTGGGAGTGCAAAGCATTGAGAGCGCACCCGAGTAGGCGGTCTTGACGGGGTGAAGGTCAGGTCGGCCTTGGGTGCCGCCCAACCCGGGAGAGCTCCTTGCCGCGCGAGGGCGGCGCCGATTTGACGGAAGAATGGCTTGGCGTGGCAGTCTACGGGTGGCTCCTTGCCACGCCATGGGAAACCAGTTGGCCGTGACCTTGTCGTCGCCTCCGGCCTTGAGGACGGCCTCCTGTATGCCAGCAGGAAAGCCAGCGGATCCGTCGCGCCATCGTAGCGTGGCGGCATCTCTGTCTTGAACTTGTGCGGCCACTGCACCTGCCGCAAGGTGGGGGGCAAGGCTCGGAGCCCCCTGGCCCCAACGCTGGCATCGTCTGCCGGAGCCGGAGACGCGTTGTCCGCCATGAGGGAGAAGCACGGTGTTGGTGGAGAGTGAGCCGACAGAAGGGAGAGCTCCGGTGCACCCATACCTGGCGCGCCAAATGTCGGATATCGGGTTCCAGCAAAACCCTTAAGGTTCGAACTCTGGGGTGCACACGAAGATCTTCTCCCTACCGAAACACGCCCACAACCTCGCCGCGATTCTAAGCTAGCATGATGAACAACACAAGAGACACGAGGTTTATACTGGTTCGGGCCACCGTTGTGGTGTAATACCCTAATATAGTGTGTGGTGTGGTGGATTGCCTCTTGGGCTGAGGATGAACAGTACAAAGGAAGAACAGCCTTGCGAGAGGTGTTCTTGTGGTGGTATGCTAGGAGAGGAATTGATCTGTCTCTGTTCGCCCTGGCTGGTTTGCCGTCTTGGGCTCCACGGTGACCTCCGTCCTGCCGTCCTGCTGGTCTTGGTCTCGTTGCACCGATATGGAAACCTTTGCCTGATGCCTCAGTACTCTGCGCCTGCGCTTGCCTCCTTTGCACCAAAGAGGAAACAAGGACACTGCGCAGGCTGGCGCCCGCCTAGTCTCGATCGTGATGGCTTGCATCATGAGCACCTTGTGAGGTACCCCTTGCCTTGATCTCTCCACCTCCTCGCGAGCCTGCCTGGTGAGGCCGCTCCTGAGGAGGCCTTGTGTCCTCCACCCCGCGAGGCTTGGCCCCTCGCAAGGGTCTTGAACTTGGGTTGATGAAGACGGGTTGTACTGGGCCGCTGGTGACCCACGCTGCAGGCCGCAGGCAGGCAAGTCTAGGGACCGCCGTTCCCAGAACGCTGACAACTGGGATGCCCAGTCCCATGATCAAAAGATCAAAATCAAATCAAAATAATTGCAAACAAAACTACCCCAGGATTTTTGTTAGTTGGAGGCACCCGTTGTTTCAGGCACGTCATGAATTGATGATTGTTGGTGGAGGGGGAGTAAAATTTTTAACATTCTATTTGGGAACCGCCTATAATGTATCTAGTATGGAAGAAACTGGGAACCCTTGGTTGTTATGTTGACAATGAAAGCATACCTCTCAAAATTATTTATCTCTATTTCAAAATCGAGCTATTGCACCTCTGCAAATCCTTGCTTCCCTCTGCGAAGGGCCTATCTTTTACTTTTATGCAAGAGTCAGTAGTATTCCTTCTCATTCCAATCTACTCTTTAGTTGGCAAGCATCATGTGATGGGGAAAGATCTAAGCATATATGGCCATTCAAATATATTTGATCATGAAATATTATTGTTGACAATTTTCTATATGATAAGTAAGTTGGGACGCGAAACATTAAGCCCCTATCTTTCTCTGTGTTTGATGGATGCTATTTGTTCTAAAAATATGCTTTGAGTGGTAGCAATCATGGAAGACTATATGATTGTTGAGTATGTGGGATTTTCTAAACAAAGCTCTTACATAGACCCTTCCTGAAAAATAAGATGAATTGCAATTGTTCGATGACTCAGAACATAGTTTGCTAGTTTTCAAGAAAAGTTTATGGTCTATGCTTTAACATGTGAATAACTTGTTACTTGATCATGAGAAGTTTTATGAGATGAGTTCCTGTTATGACATATAATGATGCTAGAAAAGGTGATGAAATTATCATTGATCAAACTTGTGCACCTACTAGCATTCACACTTCATAAATTATTTCTTTTATCATTTACCTACTCGAGGACGAGCAGGAATTAAGCTTGGGGATGCTGATACATCTCCAACGTATCTATAATTTATGAAGCATTCATGCTATTATATTATCTGTTTTGGATGTTTATGGGCTTTATTATAAACTTTTATATTATTTTTGGGACTAACCTATTAACCGGAGGCCCAGCCCAAATTGCTGTTTTCTTGCCTATTTCAGTGTTTCAAAGAAAAGGAATATCAAACGGAGTCCAAATGGAATGAAACTTCCGGGAGAGTTATTTTTGGAACGGAAGCAATCCAGGAGATTTGGAGTGTACGTAAAGGAAGCAACGAGGAAGACACGAGGCAGGGAGGCGCGCCTTGTTGGGTTCTACGGTAGGGTGCGTAGACTGCAAATTAAATTTTTTCTATGCGCAGAACAACATGAACATGCTACGGGAGATGGATCATAGTTCTTTACCACTAGACGCGCAGTGCCGTGCAGCGGAAGAAGAGTTGGGGCAGCGCGTCCGCGTGGATCATCTCCTCCTCATCAGATCTCCCTCAAATAGCCGGTCGTCCGATCCCACGTACAAGTTCGCCGGAGCGGCGCAAGTGCACTACCTCTAACAGTATCCGCGCGTGCAGGAGGAACACCGTGCGGCGGACTGCTAGGTCCGATCGCATAGTCGGCAGCAAGTGGAGGTGGCTATTCGCAACACATGCAAACCCTAGTCGCAGCGCCGAAGCGATCAACCTCATGAGTGTGCCGCACCTCCACTTTATATAGGCGCCCGTTGCAGGCTCAACACTTGGGCCTCGCACGGACCCTAAAGCCCAAAGTCTACTCGGTCACGTTCCTAGTCTAGTTCGGATCACATCCGACCAGTGTCCTACGAACCGACCTCATAGATTCCTTCCCTTAAGCGCACGACCCCTTAGGTTCAAGTCGGCTTGGTCACAGTTCGGATCACCTCCGACCTGCACGGTTGGTAGCGGGCTCTAGCAAGGCGTGCCGACCACCAAGCAGACTATGAAGCTGGTTAGGCCAACCTGTACAACATGTCACACTTCTGTTCCCTTTGCTGCACGATATATGTTGTCGGGCTCAAGGCGAGACTGTCACCCTTGTGCTAGCCCGACCTCTTTCTCGTTCCAGTGATACCAAACACTATCTGTATTATCTCATAATCCTTGTCGCATGGCCATGCTTATCCTGGTCGGATCACACGAGGGGCCTAGAGTATATCTCTCCTAATCGGAGGGGCAAATCCCATCTTGCTCGACCACGTCTCGCAGCATGGGTCTGGACAAGCCCGAAACCTACCTTTGTAACTACCCAGTCACGGAGTAGCGTTTGGTCGGCCCAAAGCAAGTCTGTCACCATCCCGAGTACATGCGTCTGCTCAGGTCTTAGGACATAGAACGTATGTTGTACTAGAGACTCACAGATGACATATCGCTGCGTCTTATAGTTGGGTCTGTCCGACTCGGACCTTATCTCGACTCAGATCCGACTACGTCGAATCCGACCAGACCTTTCCAAGTCCATATTATCCGGTTAGCATCCAATGCTCCATGGCTAGTGAGACCAAGCCATCGACCGTGTCATATGCTAGTCTAGTCGGCTGCGCGTCCACACAGCCCTTTCGACTAGGGACCTTTTAGGACAGTGATCATACAATGCATAGTCCCACAAACAAGTCACGTACTTGCTGATACACATCATTGATAACGTCCAAGGACTATCTTTATTCATAAACACATAGGAAATATCATCATACATGATTGCCTCTAGGGCATATCTCCAACAGTCTCCCACTTGCACTAGAGTCAATCAAATAGACATTGAATGCCCATAGCTCTAACGTGCCCCTCATGCTTGGGTTGTGGAAGCGGCTTAGTCAACGGGTCTGCAACATTTGCATCCGTGTGAATCTTGCATAACTCTACATTACCATTCTTTACGATCTTTTGTATCAGGTGATATTTCCGATCTATGTGTCTGACCTTGTGGTGATTCCTCGGCTCCTTGGCTTGTGCGATGGCACCAGAATTATCTCAATAAAGGTCCAACGATTTCACCGAGGCTGGGAAAATACCAAGATCATCCAGAAAATGCCGGATCCAAACACCTTCCTTTGCAGCTTCACAAGCCGCAATGTATTCAACTTTTGTGGTAGAATCGGCCACCGTATCCTGCTTGGAACTCATCCAGTGCACTGCTCCTCTGTTCAGGACGTACACGAATCCGGACTATGATTGACAATCATCTCTGTCGGTTTGGAAACTAGCATCGACGTAACCCCTTAAGACGAGCTCTTCCTCACCTCCATAAACTAGGAACATCTCTTTAGTCCTTTTCAGGTACTTCAAAATATTCTTTACCGCTGCCCAGTGACTCTCACCTGGGTTGCCCTGGTATCTGCTTGGTAGGCTTATTGCAAAAGCAACATCAGGCCTTGTACATATCATGGCATACATGATGGATCCGATTGCCGAGGCATACGGAATCCTACTCATCCTGCTTCGCTCATCAGATGTTGAAGGACTCTGAGTCTCTCTTAGCCTTATACCATGTGAGAGTGGCAAGAACCCTTTCTTTGCCTCACTCATGTTGAACCGCTTCAACACTTTATCTATGTATGTGCTCTGGCTCAAGCCGAGTAGCCTCCTCGATCTATCTCTATAGATCTTAATGCCTAAAATATAGACTGCCTCACCAAGGTCTTTCATCGAAAACTTGCCATTCAATGACTCCTTGACCGAGTTTAGCATCGAAACATTGTTCTCGATCAGTAGTATGTCATCCACATACAAGATCAAAAACACTACCGAGCTCCCACTTAACTTCTTGTATAAACAAGAGTCCTCTTCGCTTTTGATGAAACCGAGACCAGTGACGACCTCATCAAAACGAATGTTCCAACTCCGAGATGCTTGCTTCAATCCATAAATGGATCTCTTGAGCTTGCATACCTTACTTGTGCTAGTCGGATCGACAAAACTGTCGGGCTGTATCATATACACGTCCTCGGTTAAATTTCCATGTAGGAAAGCCGTTTTGACATCCATCTGCCATATCTCGTAATCGAAATATGCAACTATAGCTAGTATGATCCTCACCGATTTTAGCATCGCCGCCGGTGAGTAAGTCTCGTCGTAGTCAATTCTTTGAACTTGTCCATAACCCTTAGCGACAAGCCGAGCTTTGTGGATCTGAATATTTCCATCCACATCGGTTTTCTTCTTAAAGACCCATTTGCAACCAATGGCCGTTATGCTAGGCGGCGCATCAACCAAGTCCCAGACTTGATTCTCATCAATGTACTTTAACTCGGATCTCATGGCCTCCAGCCATGCCTCGGAATCTGGGCTCACCATCACTTTCGCATACGTGGCCGGCACGTCGCTTTCTAGCAACAATACATCGCGCACTCTGCGCAATCTTTCCGACCTCCGTGGTTCCGGTGCCGCTTCCACTACTGTAACATCCCAAATTTTCAATTTGGAATGTTATACATTAGATCATCAATGCATATCATATTTTATTTGCTTTTGGTTTTGATCCTAGAAATTCTACGCAACTCAAGGACCCACGGAGACAGGTGGGGATTTCGTTATTTTCATATTTGAGTTTTCTCAAATTTTGGGAATAGGATCATTTGATTTTATTTATTTTATCATCAATTATTTCTATTACAAAAATATATGAGAGAGGGAATAAAATGACTTTCCCAAAATAAAGAAATATTGAGGATTTAATAATAAAATCAAATAGGATTTTATTTCGGAGTTTTTCGTTATTTTATTTGAATTTAGAAAAAATATTTGTTTTCCAAAGTTGCATTTAGGCCCCAAATAAATGTTCACTTTGTCGGGCTTGATTTTAGAAGTTCGGGAAAATTTATTTCGGGATTATTGGAGTCCGTTTAGTATTTCTTTTTATTTCTTTTCTGAGCGTAATTATTTATTAAAAAAACGTGAACCACCTTACGGGCCGTGCCCGAGCGGGACTCCGCCCGGGGGCAGCCTTTAAATAGCGTCGCTCCGAGCCACCCCCAGCCCACCAGCCGCCCGCGC
>NC_057798.1:379381254-379402250 GCF_018294505.1 Triticum aestivum
TTTCCGCGCCGCCGGTTTTCTTGAAAAACCGTTCGGTTTTTCGCCGGTTTTTTTTAGTTTCCGTTTTTTTATTAGACCAGTTTATTTTTT
Source organism: Triticum aestivum (assembly GCF_018294505.1). Lineage (NCBI taxonomy): Eukaryota > Viridiplantae > Streptophyta > Magnoliopsida > Poales > Poaceae > Triticum > Triticum aestivum. The sequence goes on from NC_057798.1 coordinate 379,381,345, forward strand.
TCGGTTCGGTTAAATAGCGAGCGTTCGCTCGTTCATTCGTTTTAACGAATGTGTTCGTCCTTTAGATCCAGTTAACGAACGTTCGTTCGATAAGCTCTTCGTCGTTTTTTTTCTCGGATTTAATCCGCGATTTTTCTGATCGCGATTTCTGATCCTATTTTCGTTCTGGTATAACTTTTCGCTCGTTTATCGGAATCAGGTGATTCAAGCGCCTGGAGTTTCGTCTCGAAACCCTCTTTCCAAATAACCAACTTGAACAAGTTTTTGCTACTGTAAAAATTGACTTAGATCCAGATTAGTAAAATGAAGTTGTTTTCTTCGCCGTTTGACTTTCGTATCTTCGTTCGATTTGTTTCTTGTTGCAAACCGGAGTTCTTAAGTTGAACGTTCTGGTTAGATCTCTTACTTGAGTTTTACCTGTGCATTAGATGAGTACTTATTGTATGCTTGTTTATTTGTCTGCGATAGAATACCCGGAGTGCGCCGCGTGTTATTTCGAGTCTCTAGGTTTCGCGGATCATCAGCAATGCAAGTAACACTTTGATCATTCTTTTCTCATACCCAGTTTTTATGCATTAGATCAATCCTCAAACATTGCATGATTAGGATCTAATTAATTTGTGGGTTTTGGGAAGTAGTTGAGGTAGTACCTATTACCTTTTTTATTTTCAAACCTTTGGGAGTTACTTCTACGTTTGCTTATTATGCCATGCTATGCTAGTAGACGTGGATTGGGTGAGTGTATCCATGACAGATGTGAGATTGTTAATTAATGGTTTACTTAAGGTGGCAACTTAAACACACATCTGGGTGGATTGAGGTACCTGGTTTCCAGGATTTGCCTATTTTTCTTCAGACCGCCACCCAGGCTCAAAGGGATCATAAGATTATTCATGCTAGAAACTTCCGTGTGCAGCCACATGCTACTATGGGCTCTAGCATAGTTGACTAAGTCGTGCGAACTCTTACAGTGGTAGACTAGCTGATGTAGGGGTTGTAGGTTGGTACGGTCTACCCGTTACGTAAGGTGCAAGCGCTTCTGAAAGACTATGTCTCGGTCATCCATTTCTCTAACACCATGAAGTGCGAGAAATCAAACGGAGGAGATCGAGTCATGTGGGGAAAAGTGCGCAAACCTCTGCAGAGTGTAACAAACTAATCATTTTTTTGAAATAAACATCCTCTCTATTTATTAATAATAATGGTTACATCGTCTATAAGAAAATTTACAATATCGTTCATAGGTTCCTCAAACCAGTCCCTTGTCTCAGAAAATTTGGCTACTCTAGCAACTTCATGAGCTACTTTATTTGCCTTCCTATTACAGTGTTCAAATCTAACTAACGAAAAATCACAAACCAAAAAATAACAATCATCAAACACAGCTGCCGCCGCTCCCGCTGTATGTCCTCCATTCTTCATCGTGTCAACTACTTCCATATTGTCGGAGTTAACAACAAGTCGGTTACTTCCAGCCTTTTGTGCAAGTAATAAGCCAAAACGTAGTGCCATGGCTTCTGCTGTTAAAACATCTGCACACCAATCCATCTTCCAATTCCCTCCAACAATAAATCTTCCTTTATCATCTCTAAGTACAGCTCCCGCTGTGCCTCTAAGCATGTCTTGATCGAAAGAAGCATCGACATTTAATTTCACAAAACCTAGAGGGGGTCTCGTCCATCCCTCTATTTTATTTGTTGCCTTGGAGGATTGGGCAATAACATAGTTCGTCGTTATAGCACGGGCTCCCATCGAAATTTGGTATGCATCTTGGGTCTTCCCCTGATGAACTAGCGAACGTCTTTCCCACCATAAATAACAGGCTGTTATAGCGATCAGTTCGCGAACATTCTATATGCCCAATGTAGATAGCTCATGTTCTGGCATAAAAATTAGAAATTCAAGTACTGCCTCTCCCGCACGATCGACCGCACAGGCTTTTTTAATGGCTTCGTGCAATCCCAGTTGCTCCCACACCTTTTTTGCCTTTTGACATAAAAATAATAAGTGTTTAGTATCTTCATGCCCGTTCAAACATGATGGGAAGGTGGGCGAAACATTCATATGTCTATTAGCAAGTGTAACACGACACGGGAGGGTTCCATGTAAGGTACGCCAAATAAAGATCTTCACTTTTGCTGGACAAGATAATTTCCAAATCTTGCTCCAAATAGTATTGACACTTATTCCTCCAATGCCATATGAGTGTTGCAATTTCCTCCCATGTTGGGCTTTCCATTCCTCTAGATAAGCAGAACGAACTGTGAACAGTCCATTCTTTGTAAAGCTCCAAGCTATGAAATCCGACATGTCATACGTGGGGAGGGGGATCATAAGCACTCTCTGTACATCAATTGGCCACAACGTTTGTCTTACCAAATCTTCATCCCAGCAATTGTTGATTGGATCTATAAGATCAACAACTTTTGTTAGAAGCTTCCCTCTTCTAGGAGTGATAATTTTCCTATTTGCCCCATTCGGGATCCATGCATCTCTCCAAATATCAATATTCTGTCCATTACCAACTCTCCAAATGTAACCTTTTTTGAGAGAATCCACTCCGGCCATAATGCTTTGCCACGTGAAAGAGGATCCTTTTTTCAGACTCGCATTCATTAAATCTCCATCTAGAAAATATTTAGCTCTCAAAATTGAAGCACATAGTGAATCAGGGTTATCAAGCAGGCGCCACGCTTGTTTGGCTAATAAGGCCAGATTGAAATAATGTATGTCTCGAAAACCCATTCCTCCTTGGTCTTTTGGTACACACATCTTCCACCATGCCATCCAATGCATTCTCTTCTGATTGTCTTCGTCACCCCACCAAAAATGCGACATCGCATCAATGATTCCTTTACAAATCTTTTTAGGAATTTTAAAGATGGACATTGCATAAGTTGGGATAGCTTGTACAACCGATTTGAGAAGGATTTCCTTTCCTCCTGCTGATAGCAACTTTTCCTTCCAACCATTGATTTTCATAACAATTTGGTCTATTAAGAATTGGAAACAATCACTTTTTTCCATACCCACATTTGAAGGCAGACCCAAATATTTGTCATTGAGAGCTTCAGTCATAATGTTCAGAATAGTACATATATGCGCCTTATCTTCCACTTTTGTGTTGGGACTAAAAAATATACTAGATTTTTCAACACTCATCATTTGCCCTGATGCAGCACAATAAGCATCCAAAACTGCTTTCAGCGCCTCCGCGTTCATGGAATTAGCTTTCATCAGGATTAATGAATCGTCCGTGAAAAGGAGATTTGAAATAGATGGGGCATCTCTGCTAACTTTAATTCCAGAAATACTCCTATTCTCCTCTGCATTAGCTAGGAGTGCAGTCAGGCCTTCCATACATAACAAAAATAAATATGGGGAGAGAGGGTCCCCCTGCCTCAGTCCTCTAGATGGTTTGAAGCTCTCTGTTTCTTCCATGTTAAAACGAACCCGATATTCCACCGAGGTCACACATTGCATAATTAAATTCACCCAATCCTGCTGAAAGCCTAGTCTCAACATGATTTCCTTTAAAAAAGGCCACTCCACTCGGTCATATGCTTTGTGCATGTCCAGTTTTATTGCACACAGGCCCTCTTTACCGGTCCTTTTATTTTTTATTTTATGGAAACATTCATAAGCCACTAAGATCTTATCTGTAATCATTCTTCCAGGCACAAAAGCACTTTGGGTAGGGCTAATAATATCTGGGAGGATTGTCTTCAGACGAGCAGCAATCATCTTTGAAATGACTTTATACACCACATTGCACAAACTGATTGGTCTAAATTGAGTTACCTTTTCCAGGGAGTTAACTTTTGGAATCATTACTATTGTAGTATCATTCCAACCATCAGGTATAGTACAGGTATTCACTGCTTGGAGAACCTCTTCAGTCAAATCATCCCCTAACATAGCCCAAAATCTCTTATAAAAAAATGGCGTGAAGGCCATCTGGCCCCGACGCCTTTAAATCACCAATGTCAAAAAGTGCCTTCCTAACCTCTTCAGCCGTGTAGGGGGCAAGGAGAGCCCTATTCATCTCATTCGTTACTTTTCTTTTTACAAGGGAGAGGACCTCATGGTTTGGTTGATTAACTTCTGAAGTAAACATGCTCGAAAAATACCCCAGAATATGATTCTTCATCTCCGTGTCTTTTACCCAAACCCCATTATAGTCAAGCAATTTTTTTATCCGATTCCTCTTCTTTCTAGCTATTGCGGCGTTATGAAAAAAAGAAGTATTGCGGTCACCATGCAATAACCAGTTTGCTTGACCCCGTTGTAGCCAGTGTATCTCCTCTTGTTCCAACAAATTTTCAATCAATACAATAGTCTCCTTTTGACATGCAAGAGAGGTAGCATTCACAGGCCCTCTCCGTAATTTTTCTAAATCTTTTTTTAGTTTGTTGATTCTTTTTTGGACCCCTAAGGATATCACGATCCCAAGTGTGCAAATCTGCATGTACCGCTCTTGTACGATCAGCGAGAGACGGCCCTATGCCCAACATCTTCGCTTTTTCCCAAGCTTTACGTACAATTTCTGTAACCATCTCTTCTTTCAGCCATCGAGCTTCAAAATAATTAGTTTGTTGTTGTTATAACAAACTAATCATGGTTAGCCGTGTCCCCGGTTATGGACATCTTGAGTATCTAGTACTTGGATATCATGTGAATCTCATCATGTTACTTCTAATTAATATTGATGGGATGTTAATGAGTACTTTTAATTGGGATTGAGAATGCTGTCAACCATTATCAATGTTTAACAACCACCATGTTAGTTAACTAAATTTATTCCTTTGCAGTAGGGAAAAATTGGCTTTACGCAAAACTGTAACCATAGAGCTTTCCACTAGCCAAATATGCATGTAGTATAGCTTACTCTTTCATTACTCTCTATGTGTTACATTGCCAGCATATTCCATGTGCTGACCCGTTTCGGGCTGCAACGTTTCATGTTGCAGACTTTTCAAACGACGAGTAAGGTGGCTTTAGGTTGTGGTTCTATACTCAGTGATGCCGTTGGAGTTGATGGACTCACTTATCTTCCAAGCCTTCCACTGTTATCGTTATTAGATGGCCCTAAGCCATATTTATTATAATAAGATCTTTTTTGAGACACTCGATGTAATAAGTGTGTGATTGCTACTCTGTTATAAATCCTTCAAGTACTGTGTGGTGTCAGCATTACTGATCCAGGGATGACACCTGAGCACAGAGATCAGACTGTTTGAGGTCTGGTCGCTACAAAGATGGTATCAGAGCACACGCTGACTGTAGGACACGACCACTAAGCAAAAGCCCTAGAATGCTACTCTCTTCTCATTTTTCTGACTCCTCATCTTTTCTATTCTTTAGGATGGTGGATGCAAGGAACAAGTTCATGCAACCGGATGAAGATACACCCTTTGGACGACACCTGAAGGAAGTCACCAAGTACTTGAAGATCGGAGTACCAAGCTTCACCGGAACCTACAACGCCACTTTACCTAAAGAGGAGCGCTGGATGATTAAAGTTCAAATTCTAGGAAGGACGTTCATGCCCGTCACTGAGACCATAGAGTTTTCCTTTGATGCACCAACTTGGAACCTAGGAAAGAGCATGGCAGCCCACATTTCCATGGGACGTATTGGAGAAGTCTATCACAAGGAACTTAAGGATACTATCTACCAGATTTGTGGGCGCCGAGATGAGCAATGGGAGATGATCAGCACCCGGAAGGACCGCTCAATTGCAGCTTTCATCCAGGAGTTGAACCAGCACATCCGACGCCAGGAGAACCAAATGTGTGCAGGGATGATGGATCTGAAGAAGGCCATGGTCAAAATCACGGAACTAGAGGAAGAACTCAAGTCTACACGTGATGGATACGAGGAGGAAATAGCAACACTAGTTCATAAGAGCGATGATCTGAAGAAGAAGCTGAAAGTCTTCATGGGATTTCCTGCGACAGAAGGAGAAGACGAAGATTTCACATGCCCAGAGAACTACATCATCATTGATGACACCGACTCAGACCCAGATGATAGTGATGATGATTATGTTGATGAAGCTAGAGCAGATATCATGGAGTCTTCAACGGAGCAGTTTTTCTAGTCGACTACCATAACAGTAGTAGTGTTCCACCATGTATCTAGTATGTCCACACACTTTTTGCGATAGTTCTAGACCGATTGTATGCCCTTGTTTGATTGAATGAAGTGATTTTGTGTGCATTTTCCTGATGTGCATTTGGGTAGTGTTTTCTCTTTAGACCTCATTCTGTTCTTAATTCTCATCTTTTCTAAACCCTCAGATGCCTCCGAGACGTGACACTGGATTTCCACCGGAGCTCACCCAGTTGATCCAGCAGCAGAATGCATTTATGCAGATATTAGTCCAGAATCAGAATCAGGGGAACAACAACAACAATCCACCACTGCCACCACCTGTTGATCATTTAACCCGTTTTCTTAGGCTGAATCCGCCGGTGTTCTCAAGTAGCACCGAGCCGATAGTAGCAGATGATTGGCTCTGCAATACAGGGAGGGAGTTGACCACTGCAGGTTGCACAAATGGGGAGAAGGTGCGATTTGCCGTACACCAGCTTGATGGACCCGCAGCAGCATGGTGGGAGAATTTTACAGCCACTTATCCTGTAGACACTGTCACATGGGATCAGTTTCAGCAGGCATTCCGTACTGCCCATGTTTCAGCAGGAGCTATGGCCATGAAGAAGTGTGAGTTTCGCAACTTGCGCCAAGGAGGACGGACAGTTGGCCAATATGTGGATGACTTTTGTAAACTAGCACGTTATGCCCCAGATGACGTTGCTACAGATGCGGGTAAGCAGGAGAAATTTCTGGAAGGGCTGAATGATGAGCTGAGCATGCAGTTGATGATGGAAAATTTCAAAAACTACCAGGAGTTGGTAGATCGTACTCTTATGATTGAAGGGAAGCAACAGCAGATTGAAAACCGCAAGCGGAAGTATGGACAGGGGAAGTACAACTCTGGAGCCCAACAAAAGCCCCGTCTTACCCCTAAACCGGGAGGGAAATTTGAGCATACTCATGGAGGAGGTAGCTCGCACAATCATAATGGCACAAAGAATGGAAACGGGAATGGAGGAAACAATGGACAAAACCGCACCAACCCGTCAACACCATGCAAGGTAGACCTGAGCCATATCACTTGTTTTAAGTGCCGTAAGACTGGGCATTATGCAAATGAATGTCCAGAAGCCCAAAATGGTAACGGCGATGGAAGCTCAGGAAAGAAGCCGAACCCTTTCAACAGGGGACAGGTGAACCACGTTACCGTGGAGGAGGTTGAAGCTCAGCCAGACGCAGTAATAGGTAAGTTTTTGGTTAAGACATTTACTGCAGTTGTTCTTTTTGATACTGGTGCATCGCGTTCATACATATCAAGGGGATTTGTGGATAAGTATAAATTACCAACCCAAGCCCTTAGGTCACCCATGCTAGTAACCTCACCCGGAGCAGAATACATGGCTAGTATATGGTGTGATCGATTACCATTAAGGATTGGACACTATGTTTTTCCCTCGGACCTAATAGTTCTGGAATCGCAAGGATTGGATGTGATATTAGGCATGGATTGGTTATCGAAGTATGGAGGGAACATAGATTGCGCCAGTAAGTCGATTTTGCTTACCACCCCAGAAGGAAGGAGAATCAAGTATGGATCACGGCATGAGCCGAGGAGGGCACATGTAAATTCCTTATCAGGATTTGTGCGGGAGGAAGTACCAGTGGTAAGGGATTACCCGGATGTGTTTCCAGAAGAGTTGCCAGGCATGCCACCGGACAGAGACATTGAGTTTCTGACTGAACTACTGCCAGGCACTGGGCCAATATCTAAGAGACCGTATAGGCTGCCTGCCCAAGATTTGGAGGAAATTAAGAAACAGATTAAGGAGTTGCTGGACAAAGGTTTTATCCGCCCAATTTCTTCACCTTGGGGATCGCCAGTAGTTCTAGTGGAGAAGAAGGATGGATCATTAAGAATGGTTGTTGATTATCGAGGATTGAATGAAGTGACCATTAAGAACAAATACCCGTTGCCGATGATCAATGATCTGTTTGACTGCTTACAAGGAGCAAAGGTGTTTTCCAAGATTGATTTGCGATCAGGATATCATCAGTTGAAGATCGAGAGCAGGATATACCTAAGACGGCTTTTACCACCAGGTACGGACTGTATGAGTATACCGTTATGTCATTTGGTCTGACTAACGCCCCGACCTATTTTATGATCATGATGAACAAGGTGTTTATGGAGTTTTTGGATAAGTTCGTTGTGGTATTCATTGACGATATTTTGGTCTACTCAAAGAATGAAGAAGAACATAAGGAGCACTTGCGTTTGGTACTCGAGAAGCTCAGAGAACATCAGTTGTACGCCAAGTTCAGCAAGTGTGAGTTTTGGTTGAAGGAAGTTGGATTTCTCGGACATGTTATATCCGGAGAAGGAATAGCAGTAGACCCCACTAAAGTTGCCACTGTGACAAACTGGGAAGCACCAACAACAGTTGGAGAGATTTGGAGTTTCCTTGGACTCGCAGGATACTACCGGAGATTCATTGAGAATTTCTCGAGAATTGCGAAGCCTATGACGGAATTGTTGAAGAAGGATACCAAGTTCATATGGACTGAGGAGTGTGAGTCTAGTTTCCAGGAGTTGAAGAAACGTTTGGTTACCTCACCAGTGTTAATTCTGCCAGATCAGACCAAGGATTATGAGGTGTATTGCGACACTTCACATCGAGGACTTGGAGCAGTGCTCATGCAGGAGGGAAGAGTTGTTTCATACGCTTGAAACCTCACGAATTGAATTATGCCACGCATGATTTGGAGTTAGCAGCCGTAGTGCATGCCTTGAAAACGTGGAGACATTTTCTCGTTGGAAATCACTGTGAGGTGTACACAGATCACAAGAGTTTAAAGTACATCTTCACGCAAAAGGAGTTGAATCTCAGGCAGAGGAGATGGTTGGAGCTTATTAAAGATTATGATATGAGATTGCATTATCACCCAGGGAAGGCTAACGTTGTAGGAGACGCGTTGAGCCGTAAGAGCCATGTCAACACCCTAATGACCGGAGGTTTACCAAAAGAATTAGCCGAGGAATTCTTGGAGCTATGTTTGGAAATAGTTCCGAGAGGCTATGTAGCAGCGTCGGAAATTCAGTCCACCTTGATGGATAAAATCAGAGAAGCTCAAAGGACAGATAAGGAAGTTGCTTCCATTAAGGAGAAGATGAGCAAGGGAAAAGCTAAGGGATTTCGTGAGGATGAACACGATACCCTATGGTTTGAAGACCGTGTATATGTGCCCAATGACCCGGAGATCAGGAAGTTGATTCTGCAAGAAGCACATGATTCACCATATTCGATTCACCCAGGAAATACCAAGATGTATTTGGATTTGAAGGATACATTCTGGTGGATCAGAATGAAGAAAGACATTGCGGAGTACGTAGCAGTTTGCAATGTATGTCAAAGAGTAAAAGCAGAGCATCAAAAGCCAGCAGAATTGCTAGAGCCATTGCCGATACCCGAATGGAAGTGGGATAAGTTAGGCATGGATTTTATCACGGGATTACCAAGGACTCATTCCGGCTATGACTCAATTTGGGTTGTAGTTGATCGGTTGACGAAGGTAGCACATTTCATCCCAGTAAAGACCACTTACACCAGTGCTAAGTTGGCCAAGATATACATGACCAGGATCGTCTGTTTGCATGGAGTTCCGAGGAGTATCGTATCAGATAGAGGAACCCAGTTTACCTCAAAGTTCTGGAAGCAGTTGCATGAGACTTTGGGTACCAGGATAGAGTTCAGTACAACTTTTCATCCACAGACAGATGGACAGACCGAGAGAGTCAATCAGATTTTGGAGGATATGCTGAGAGCTTGTGCGCTAGATTATGGATCAAGTTGGGATGACAATTTGCCATATGCAGAGTTTTCTTACAACAACAGCTATCAAACCAGTTTGAAAATGGCCCCTTTTGAAGCCTTGTACGGAAGGAGGTGCAGGACATTGTTGTCGTGGGACGAGGTTGGAGACCGCCAGATGTTTGGACCTGATTTGATTAAGGAGTCTGAACAGAAGGTGAAGTTAATTCGCGATAGGCTCAAGGTAGCCCAGTCCAGGAAGAAGAGCTATGCGGATTCAAAACGCAAGGAAACAGAATATGAAGTCGGAGATAGTGTTTATCTTCGAGTATCCCCGCTTCGAGGAGTTAAGCGATTTGGAGTTAAAGGAAAGTTAGCGCCCCGATTTGTAGGACCATATCGTGTTTTGGAACGTATGGGAGAAATTGCTTACACGTTGGAATTACCCGAGGGATTGTCAGGTGTTCACGATGTGTTTCATGTTTCTCAGTTGAAGAAGTGCCACGCAGAGATGGCTGACATACCGTTGAGAGACTCAGTGCCGTTGGAAGCAATTCAGTTGTATAACAATTTGACCTATGAGGAGAAACTAGTTAAGATTCTCGAGTTTTCCAGCAGAGTCACCCGCAGCAAGGTTATCAAGTTCTGTAAGGTTCGGTGGAGCCACCACTCGGAGGACGAAGCCACTTGGGAACGAGAGAAAGATTTGCTCAAGGACCACCCTCACCTATTTTCTAGCCAACCCGAATCTCGAGGGCGAGATTCATCTTAAGGGGGGTAGGTTTGTAACATCCCAAATTTTCAATTTGGAATGCTATACATTAGATCATCAATGCATATCATAATTTATTTGCTTTTGGTTTTGATCCTAGAAATTCTACGCAACTCAAGGACCCACGGAGAGAGTTAGGGATTTCGTTATTTTCATATTTGAGTTTTCTAAAATTTTGGGAATAGGATCATTTGATTTTATTTATTTTATCATCAATTATTTCTATTACAAAAATATGAGAGAGGGAATAAAATGACTTTCCCAAAATAAACAAATATTGAGGATTTAATAATAAAATCAAATAGGATTTTATTTCGGAGTTTTTCGTTATTTTATTTGAATTTAGGAAAAATATGCGTTTTCCAAAATTGCATTTAGGCCCCAAATAAATGTTCACTTTGTCGCGCTTGATTTTAGAAGTCCGGGAAAATTTATTTCGGGATTTTTGGAGTCTATTTAGTATTTCTTTTTATTTCTTTTCTGAGCGTAATTATTTATTAAAAAAAACGTGAACTGCCTTACGGGCCGTGCCCGAGCGGGACTCCGCCCGGGGGCAGCCTTTAAATAGCGCCGCCCCGAGCCGCCCCCAGCCCACCAGCCGCCCGCGCCAGCCCAGCCCGCCGCCGCCGCCAAACCCTAGCCCGCCGCCGCTAGGCGCCGCCGCCACCAGAGCCGCCGCCCGCCGGAGCCGCCATCGGCCGCCCGAGGTGCCTCGATTTCCGCGCCGCCGGTTTTCTCGAAAAACCGTTCTGTTTTTCGCCGTTTTTTTAGTTTCCGTTTTTTATTAGATCGGTTTAGTTTTTTTCCGGTTCGGTTAAATAGCGAGCGTTCGCTCGTTCGTTCATTTTAGCAAACGTGTTCGTCCTTTAGATCCAGTTAACGAACATTCGTTCGTTAAGCTGTTTGTCGTTTTTCTTTTCTCGGATTTAATCCGCGATTTTTCTAATCGTGATTTCTGATCCGATTTTCGTTCTGGTATAACTTTTCGCTCGTTTATCGGAATCAGGTGATTCAAGCGCCTGGAGTTTCATCTCGAAACCCTCTTTCCGAATAACCAACTTGAACAGTTTTTGCTATTGTAAAAATTGACTTAGATCCAGATTAGTAAAATGAAGTTGTTTTCTTCGCCGTTTGACTTTCGTATCTTCGTTCGATTTGTTTCTTGTTGCAAACCGGAGTTCTTAAGTTGAACTTTCTGGTTAGATCTCTTACTTGAGTTTTACCTATGCATTAGATGAGTACTTATTGTATGCTTGTTTGTTTGTCTACGATAGAATACCCGGAGTGTGTCGCCTGTTATTTCGAGTCTCTAGGTTTCGCGGATCATCAGCAAGGCAAGTAACACTTTGATCATTCTTTTCTCATACCCAGTTTTTATGCATTAGATCAATACTCAAACATTGCATGATTAGGATCTAATTAATTTGTGGGTTTTGGGAAGTAGTTGAGGTAGTACCTATTACCTGTTTTATTTTCAAACCTTTGGGAGTTACTTCTACATTTGCTTATTATGCCATGCTATGCTAGTAGACGTGGATTGGGTGAGTGTATCCATGACAGATGTGAGATTGTTAATTAATGGTTTACTTAAGGTGGCAACTTAAACACACATCTGGGTGGATTGAGGTACCTGGTTTCCAGGATTTGCCTGTTTTTCTTCGGACCGCCACCCAAGCTCAAAGGGATCATAAGATTATTCATGCTAGAAACTTCCATGTGCAGCAACATGCTACTATGGGCTCTAGCATAGTTGACTAAGTCGTGCAAACTCTTACAGTGGTAGACTAGCTGATGTAGGGGTTGTAGGTTGGTACGGTCTACCCGTTACGTAAGGTGCAAGCGCTTCTGAAAGACTATGTCTCGGTCATACGTTTCTCTAACACCATGAAATGCGAGAAATCAAACGGAGGAGATCGAGTCATGTGGGGAAAAGTGCGCAAACCTCTGCAGAGTGTAACAAACTAATCATGGTTAGCCGTGTCCCCGTATCATGTGAATCTCATCATGTTACTTCTAATTAATATTGATGGGATGTTAATGAGTACTTTTAATTGGGATTGAGAATGCTGTCAACCATTCTCAATGTTTAACAACCACAATGTTAGTTAACTAAATTTATTCGTTTGCAGTAGGGAAAAATTGGCTTTACGCAAAACTGTAACCATAGAGCTTTCCACCAGCCAAATATGCATGTAGTATGGCTTACTCTTTCATTACTCTCTATGTGTTACATTGCCAGCATATTCCATGTGCTGAACCGTTTCGGGCTACAACGTTTCATGTTGCAGACTTTTCAGACGACGAGTAAGGTGCCTTTAGGTCGTGGTTCTATACTCAATGATGCTGTTGGAGTTGATGGACTCACTTATCTTCCAAGCCTTCCGCTGTTATCGTTATTAGATGGCCTTAAGCCATATTTATTGTAATAAGCTCTCTTTTGAGACACTCAATGTAATAAGTGTGTGATTGCTACTCTGTTATAAATCCTTCAAGTACTGCGTGGTGTCAGCATTACTGATCCAGGGATGACACCTGAGCACAGAGATCAGACTGTTTGAGGTCTGGTCGCTACAAAGATGGTATCAGAGCACACGCTGACTGTAGGACACGACCACTAAGCAAAAGCCCTAGAATGCTACTCTCTTCTCATTTTTATGACTCCTCATATTTTCTATTCTTTAGGATGGCGGATGCAAGGAACAAGTTCATGCAACCGGATGAAAATACACCCTTTGGAAGACACCTGAAGGAAGTCACCAAGTACTTGAAGATCGGAGTACCAAGCTTCACCGGAACTTACAACGCCACTTTACCTGAAGAGGAGCGCTAGATGATTCAAGTTCAAATTCCAGGAAGGACGTTCATGCCCGTCACTGAGACCATAGAGTTTTCCTTTGATGCACCAACTTGGAACCTAGGAAAGAGCATGGTAGCCCACATTTCCATGGGACGTATTGGAGAAGTCTATCACAAGGAACTTAAGGATACTATCTACCAGATTTGTGGTCTCCGAGATGAGCAATGGGATATGATCAGCTCCCGGAAGGACCGCTCAATTGCATCTTTCATCCAGGAGTTGAACTAGCACATCCGACGCCAGGAGAACGAAATGTGCGCAGGGATGATGGATCTGAAGAAGGCCATTGTCAAAATCACGGAACTAGAGGAAGAACTCAAGTCTACACGTGATGGATACGAGGAGGAAATAGCAACACTAGTTGAGAAGAGCGATGATCTAAAGAAGAAGCTGAAAGTCTTTATGGGATTTCCTGCGACAGAAGGAGAAGACGAAGATTTCACATGCCCAGAGAACTACATCATCATTGACGACACCGACTCGGACCCAGATGATAGTGATGATGATTATGTTGATGAAGCTGGAGCAGATATCACGGAGTCTTCAATGGAGCAGTTTTTCTAGTCGACTACCATAACAATTGAGCGGTGGGAGCATGGTGGGAGCATGGTGGGAGCATTTTACAGCCACTTCACATAACCTTGACTCATCAAACATGTGGCAGAAATAACCTTGACTCATCAAACATGAGGCAGAAATAATGTTCCGACTAAGTGCAAGAATGTAATAACAATTATTTAATTCCATTATGAATCCGGAAGGAAGCTGGAGCTGCATCGTGCCGACCTCCAATGCAGCAACTCTTGCTTTGTTGCTGACCCTGATGTCAATCTCCCCTTGTGCCACACGCCTAGTTCTTACCAGCCCCTGCATCGAGTTGCAAATATGAACAACCAATCCGGTATCAAATACCCAAGAGCTACTAGGTATGTCAGCAAGGTAAATGTCTATAACATATGCAACAAGTGTACCTTTGCCTGAAGAAGCATTTCTGGCCTTCTTGCCATGCTCTGCAAGCCACTTGCTACAGTTCCTCTTCCAGTGATTGGTCTCCTTGCAGTGAAAGCAAACGGTCTTCGAGTCCGGTCCAGACTTTGGCGCAGCGGCAAAGGTTACCGTCTCCGTGCCCTTTGCCTTAGCCTTTTACTTGGACAAACTCTTCTTGAACTTAGCCGATTTCTGCACCATCAACACTTTATGCGTGCCTTTCTTAATATCCTGCTCTGCCACCTTGAGCATCCCATGCAATTCAGTGAGCTTCTTATCCATGCCATGCATATGATAGTTCAAGATGAACATCCCATAGCTGGGCGGAAGAGAACCCAGAACAACATCAGTAGCCAGCTCATCCAAGAGCGGGAAGCCCAAACAATCCAAAGCTTGCACATATCCGATCATCTTGATCACATGTGGGCTCTGTGGATCACCTTCCTTCAGCTTGCAATCCATCAAGGATCGCCAGATGTTGAACCTTTCGGTCCTAGCCTGTGTCTGAAACATGCTCTTGAGACTCTTGATCATATCGTAAGCCTCAACATTTTCAAAATGCTGTTGCAAATCGGATGCCATACAAGCCAACATCAGACAGCTGATCTCCGTTGATTCATCAACGAGTTTCTGGTAGGCATTCTTAGTTGTGGCATTAGCATTATCGGCAGGTTCCTCTGGAAGTGGATCCTCTAGAACATGTTCCTTTTTATCGTGCTTGAGAACAATTCTCATATTTCTATACCAGGTGGTAAAGTTTGTTCCATTCAGTTTATCCTTTTCCAGAATTGATTTGAATGCAAAGTTGGGTTGAGCAGGTGGTGCCATTGATCTACAACAGAAAATATGCAATCACTAAGCAATGTGTTTATGTAGAGTAGTTCTAGCCTAAACACAAATACTCCCACTGAAGTCAGCATCCCTCCGCAAACTCTCAGTGATTCAGGATCCGACTAGCGCATGCGACTAGTGAGCTTTAGCATCACTGCTAGCCAACATACCTATTCGGTAAGCAACTCCTTGCTAATTGTATCTCTATACGACTCCTGTCGGTCGGGAAGGTATCTCATACCCCGGCTCCCAACCTTCTTTGCCACAAGGCCCAAAACTGTTTTGATAGCCTTGTCAAGTTAACCTGATGCAGTTCATGTCCTTGTCTGACACGAACCCTTCAGTTCAAGGACATCCAGCAGCACCCCAATTTTATGAGCCCACTACTAGACGTACTTGACATGCGAAGGTGCAACATCGAGGATGGCAATTCACTTGATATTCATGAGGGATCTTTCTACCATTCTAACATGCATAGAAACAAAGAAGCATAACAATAACAAATAAACACATATTGTGAAATAGTATGGCTCCTTCATGGACGTTCTTCTAGGTCGGCTCCGACTCCGATGACCATCTAGGAACTCCATCTTGTTTGTCACGCCGGGACGCCAAGCCAACAACCTGATCTCTATTATCCAACTACTACAACTAGTAATGAATTTTACATAAAGAATCACAAGTCGACACGCAGGTCGTTATACAATATAATGACAACACTTTGGCTCCTGCCGGCTGACAAACATGACACGCATGCCACATATAAATTACACACATGCATCACATACACATGAGCCATACTATTCACATCAAACCTGCAAAACAAAGTTGTGCATAGAATCACATTCTACCGGTTTGTGTGTCGGGTACAAAATACACGACGCTACGCACACGGCGGTCCCACTAGTCGGTTAGCGGGCGGGGTTTGAAGGGGCAGCGCCCCACGCGGGTGCGGGCAGCGCCCGATGTTTTTGGAAATCACAGATCGCATCTGAACTCCGTTCATGCCGAATTTTCTGATCTGACCGATCATATCGATCATCACGAATCCAATTCGGATTTATGTTTCACTGTTAACCCTGATGGCGGATGACTGACCGGTACGGGTAGATCGTGTCACGACCTCATCGATCCCGATTGACAGAAAACATAGCCTCAACGATCCCCATGTGCAGTTGATCACATCAACCGTGCACATAGCCGATCTTATCAACGACAACATATCTCATCTGCCGCCTCCACATATCTAATATGAATACGATCTGAATCCAAATCCTATAGCAGAGGCTCTGATACCATTGTTGGGTTCTACGGTAGGGTGCGTAGACTGCAAATTAAATTTTTTCTACGCGCAGAACAACAGGAACATGCTACGGGAGATGGATCACAATTCTTTACCACTAGACGCGCAGTGCCGTGCAGCGGAAGAAGAGTTGGGGCAGCGTGTCCGTGTGGATCATCTCCTCCTCGTCCGATCTCTCTCGAACAGCCGGTCGTTCGATCCCACGTACAAGTTTGCCGGAGCAGCGCAAGTGCACCGCCTCTAACAGTATCCGCGTGTGTAGGAGGAACACCGTGCGGCGGACTGCTAGGTCCGATCACACAGTTGGCAGCAAGTGGAGGTGGATATTCACAACACATGCAAACCCTAGTCGGATCGCCAAAGCGATCAACCTCATGAGTGTGCCGCACCTCCACTTTATATAGGTGCCCGTCGCACACTCAACACTTGGGCCTCGCACGGACCCTAAAGCCCACAGTCTACTCGGTCACGTTCCTAGTCCAGTTCAGATAACATCCGACCAGTGTCCTACGAACCGACCTCGTAGGTTCCTTCCCTTAAGCGCGCGACCCCTTAGGTTCAAGTCGGCTTGGTCACAGTTCGGATCACCTCCGACGTGCACGGTTGGTAGCAGCCTCTAGCAAGGCGTGCCGACCACCAAGCAGACTATGAAGCTGGTTAGGCGAACCTGTACAACGTGTCACACTTCTGTTCCCTTTGCCGCATGATATATGTTGTCGGGCTCAAGGCGAGACTGTCATCCTTGTGCTAGCCCGACCTCTTTCTCATTCCAGTGATACCGACCACTATCCGGATTATCTCATAATCCTTGTCGCATGGCCATGCTTATCCTGGTCGGATCACACGAGGGGCCTAGAGTATATCTCTCCTAATCGGAGGGGCAAATCCCATCTTGCTCGACCACGTCTCGCAGCATGGGTCTGGACAAGCCCGAAACCTACCATCGTAACTACCCAGTCACGGAGTAGCGTTTGGTCGGCCCAAAGCAAGTCTGTCACCATCCCAAGTACAAGCGTCTGCTCAGGTCTTAGGACATAGAACATATGTTGTACTAGAGACTCACATATGACATATCGCTGCGTCTCATAGTTGGGTCTGTCCCACTCGGACCTTATCTCGACTCGGATCCGACTACGTCGGATCCGACCAGACCTTTCCAAGTCCATATTATCTGGTTAGCATCTAATGCTCCATGGCTAGTGAGACCAAGCCATCGACCGTGTCATATGCTACTCTAGTCGGCTGCGCGTCCACACAGCCCTTTCGACTAGGGACCTTTTATGACAGTGATCATACAATGCATAGTCCCACAAACAAGTCACGTACTTGCTGATACACATCATTGATAACATCCAAGGACTATCTTTATTCATAAACACATGGGAAATATCATCATACATGATTGCCTCTAGGGCATATCTCCAACACGCCCTACCCCCCTGGGCGCACCCCCCACCCTCATGGGCCCCTCATGGCTCCCCTGACCGACTTCTTTCGCCTATAAATGCCCATATACCCTCAAAACATCGGGGAGCACAATAGATCAGGAGTTCCGCCGCCGCAAGCCTCTGTAGCCACCAAAAACCTCTCGGGAGCCCTTCTGGCACCCTGCCGGAGGGGGGATCCCTCACCGGTGGCCATCTTCATCATCCCGACACTCTCCATGACGAGGAGGGCATAGTTCACCCTCGGGGCTAAGGGTATGTACAAGTAGCTATGTGTTTGATCTCTCTCTCTCTCTCTCTCTCTCTCTCTCTTGTGTTCTTGAGGTGATACGATCTTGATGTATCACGAGCTTTGCTATTATAGTTGGATCTTATGATGTTTATGCCCCTCTACTCTCTTGTGATGAATTGAGTTTTCCCCTTGAAGTTATCTTCTCATATTCAGTCTTTAAGGATTTGAGAACACTTGATGTATGTCTTGCGTGGGATACCCATGGTGACAATGGGGTATTCTATTGATTCACTTGATGTATGTTTTGGTGATCAACTTGCGGGTTCACCTTGTGAAGTTATGCATAGGGGTTGGCGCACGTTTTCGTCTTGACTCTCCCGTAGAAACTTTGGGGCACTCTTTGAAGTTCTTTGTGTTGGTTGAATAGATGAATCTGAGATTGTGTGATGCATATCATATAATCATGCTCACGGATACTTGAGGTGACATTGGAGTATCTAGGTGACATTAGGGTTTTGGTTGATTTGTGTCTTAAGGTGTTATTCTAGTACGAACTCTATGATAGTTCAAACAGAAAGAATAGCTTCGTGTTATTTTACTACAAACTCTTGAATAGATTGATCAGAAAGGATAACTTTGAGGTGGTTTCGTACCCTACCATAATCTCTTCGTTTGTTCTCCTCTATTAGTGACTTTGGAGTGACTCTTTGTTGCATGTTGAGGGATAGTTATATGATTCGGTTATGTTATTATTGTTGAGAGAACTTGCACTAGTGAAAATATGAACCCTAGGCCATGTTTCCTAGCATTGCAATACCGTTTACGCTCACTTTTATCATTAGTTACCTTGCTGTTTTTATATTTTCAGATTACAAAAACCTATATCTACCATCTATATTGCACTTGTATCACCATCTTCGCCGAACTAGTGCACCTATACAATTTACCATTGTATTGGGTGTGTTGGGGACACAAGAGACTCTTTGTTATTTGGTTGCAGGGTTGCTTGAGAGAGACCATCTTCATCCTACGCTTCCCACGGATTGATAAACCTTAGGTCATCCACTTGAGGGAAATTTGCTACTGTCCTACAACCCTCTGCACTTGGAGGCCCAACAACGTCTACAAGAAGAAGGTTGTGTAGTAGACATCAATTGTACACATAGTTCATATCTAACTCAAGAGTAATCATGTGGTGTGGTGTGAAGATAATATACAAACAATGGTTTAACTTGACAACAATGATGATTGTAGATCTTATTAAAATAGAGAAACGGATTCAAATGGTTTGACTTCACAACAATCATTATTGTAGATCTTATTCAAATAGAGAAACAAATTCAAATTTAGTTCATATTGAAGCGGTAGTATATACGTTTGGAATGCACTAAAATGTTCATTTGAGTAGTAGGTTGCATGCATTATACACGTAGCGAAATATTTTAATTGAACGTAACATGAATTCAAAGTTTTGAATGACATTTGTAGTGCGAATTGATTTGGTACAGTACACGGGACTAGACTCTCTTGTGTGCTGCGAATTGATTTCTTTTTGTTTTTTCGTCGATGGAAGTGCGAATTGATTTGTTACCGTACACGTTAGGCTTGTTCGGAAATTTCAACCCGCGCCTTGTTACCACAAAATATTTAAGTTATATGTTGTCTCGTTGTGCTCCGACAACTCCCTCCATCTCAACCCGCTCCTTGCTATTCCAAAATTACAACGCGTGCGAAAACTTCCACCTCCTATGAAATCCCGACACGCAAAATGCCCGTGATACCCCTGAACCGAAAGAACCGCCTAGCTCAAATCGGTGGGGGTACTTTTGTAACTTACCCCACATTTCAGACAAGCACATCCCTAAGCCATGGTTCCCCACTCCCATCCCATCCGCCCACCCATTCGTACACCGAGGCCGCGAAAACCCGTGAAGCCCCACACCCTCCTCCGTCCGCCACCCAGCCGGAGCCTCTTCCCCGCCGACATTGTCCACAACAACACCTCGACGTCCCTCATCCACCGTACCGGATGAGGATCCGTCATCGATCTCGTCGCCCCGCCGGTTCAGCCACCCCGTCCTCCACCTCCAAGGAGCTTCCCCGATGTTCCCCTCATATTTCGCGTCACCTCCATTCCCACATCGCCGTCTTCACCTGCACCACCGGAAGAGCAGCATCATCACTCTTTCCTCGGATGAAGTTGCGGCCTAATCGGCACCACCAAAGAGGTTGTACACTAATCGCCGCATTTTCTTCTTGATTCAATCTCACGGTGCTGCCAGCGCTCGGCCCCAAGCAAACACAGCGTGGCTCCATCCACGATAGCATGGCCGGCCACTTCCTCCATGGTGTTGCTCCCTTGGCGGCGACGTCCACATTAGTAGGAGTTGCTGCTGCTTTAGCTCTTGCTCGCGCTGCTTCTCTGCTCTTGCTCTCGGTCCCCTGCCTGGTCTGCTCTTGCTATTACTCTTGCTCTTGCTCATGCTGCTGCTCTTGCTCTTGCTATTGCTTGCGATGATGCTCCGATTTAGCTACACTTCAGTCGACTGAATCGACTTTTGGGTCAGTAAA
>NC_057798.1:379402473-379405310 GCF_018294505.1 Triticum aestivum
TAAGGAAGAACCAGCTGCAGCGGGGAGGGGGGCTCACCGGGGAGGTATCCCACTATCTATCTTAGGGTTTAGGGTGGGGGCGGTGGTTGCCGGCGGTGGTGGGGCAGTGGCGTGGGGATCGCTGGAGAAAAAGCTCGGCACAGGGGGACCTAGAGGATGGTCGGGGCGATGGCGGACCGATGGTGGGGAGTGGTTTCGGGGCGGGCGGGGCGGAGCACTACCGGCCGCAGGCGATAGAGGGCGGCTATTTGGCCCGTGGCGGCTGGCGGCTCAGGGGGGTGGAGGTTCAAGATGAACTGCAGGCCCTTGATTTCGTATCCAACGGCTGGAAAATCGATTGACTAGAGATGAAAAAGTCAGTCGACCGACGTGTAGCCTCACCTCTAGTGCATTCAGTTTTGATAGTAAAATTCAGTTTCGACAGCAAAATTCAGTTTCGACAGTTAAGTTCAGTTTCGACAGTGAAATTTAGTTTCGACAGTTAAGTTCAGAGATGAGCGGTTGATGTATTTTACGTCTAGCACTTTGTGGTTATGTATTTTATGTCATCTATTGGAGATGCTATTAGAATTCCACTCAGGTTAACATTGTCTCTCCTGTCCTGCTTCAGCCTCGGCGTCGTACAACTCACCGGAGCTGCTCCAACGACGAAACCCTCCATCATAGCAGAGCAGTACCCCGAGCTCCATCTCAAGATGCCTAAGATCTTCTTCCCCTCCTCCGACAACCAAGTCAGCCGGATCATCCTCACCTACCAACCCAATCACGTTGAGATCGACATAGCTTCACCAAAGAGGTTGTACACTTGTTGCATCTCTTTTTTACTCTACATGTTATATATATTGTCCACTGAGCACACACAGTAACGTGGAATACGATTAGTTTCTCCTACTATATGACAAGCAGTGAGGTACCAGGCAACTTAGCTATCCATAATGGGTCTCTTGAACGCCATCATTATTTATCTCTGTGCGTTTGAGCTGTGCATTTGTCGATGGGCCTGGGAGTTGAGCTAGTAGGGCAGTGGCATGGGTCCAAAGTAGTAGAAGTAGCACAAAAATATTTTTTGAGTGTAGGCTTTTCCTTGCTCATGCCTGCCTACTAGAATCGCCAGTGCTTGCAAGGAAAAGTGAAGGAAAAACATAGGAATTGGAAAGTTTCCTATGGTACTACTATTCATGCATTTGGTTCAAAGGAGTGGAGCAAAAGAAAACTATAGGATTTGTTCCTTTAGTGTGTCTTTGAAATTAAAACCATAGGAATTTTAATATCCACTTGTCCTCCTTTTCAAATTCCTATTCATGAAGCACAAGACTAAGAGATAGTAGCATAATAGCATTATAACCGTACATTTTCTTATGGTTTGACTTAATCTCACATTGCTTCTTTGCATCATGTGATCTTCCAATTCATGTGAACCAAACACCCAGATTGGCAGAAATCCTGTGTTTTTAAATTCTCTGTTTTGCACGTGCATTCCTATCCTATTACTGTGTATTTCCTATCCCTGTGTTGTTAGAATCCTCCAATTCAAATGAGCCCTTACAGAATTACTTCTCTTACAGATAGTTGTCAAAGAAAACCTTGCCTGGTTTGTCCCTCTCCTGCTGCACCATCATCCACCCCAGCTCAGCTGCTCCAACGATAGAAGGGTCCAGCACAACATGGATCCAGCCTCTAGACTGTCTTTCGCTGCCTCAGATCTTCTTCCCTGCCGTCGGCAACCATGAAAACTGCATTACCATCATCAACCGAGCAGATGACCTCGAGGACTACACGGGTCCGCAAGAGACGTCGCACTCTTTCGCGTATGCTTATGTTATGCATCACTTAATATTACATGCTACTTTATCATCCTGTTCACCGATTAGACTCTGAGTCAGCTCCAAACTAATGGTCAAACTTGAGTTTTTAAATGGTTGCGGGGTACATATCGGGGCCGCAATCAGTAGTATCTATCTACTATGTAGTTAATCTCTGGTGTCTACTACGAGTTTAATGTTGGGTGGGATACAACCAGTAAAGAAGCCAATATCTGTATTTTTTACCTGAAGCCATTATCTGCCTGCTATCATTGGTTTTGGGTCTATCCACAGCTTGCTACCATCACTCTGGATTTCTGCATGCACTCCTTACATAATCTCACTATGTTTTATTCCTATGCATGTCAGTTATTGTACACAATGGAACTGAACATGTAGAGCAAAAGAGACGAGCCTTGCGTGGCAATAAAATTTCATGCAGACGCCGCTCCATGGTAGGCACAAAGGCAGCCCCCCTCCACCCATTTTGGATTGCAATCGAGAGGAAGGTATCTGTTCTGAGTGGATTCAGAAGGAGAAGACCACTCCTATTTACCCCCTGAGGTCTTCGCTCTAACTTGGCATGCTGATGTTGGTTATATCATGCATATGGTGCCTTGCATTGCTTACTTTATACATCAAATATGTCATCTGCTTAGTTTAGACATGTTTTGTGTGAATGCCATCTATTTAGTTTATTCATCGTTTATGTGAATTATGCAACGCCATCTTGTTTAGCCAGGCATCATATATGTGAATTTTGCAATGCCATCCTGCTTAGCCAGTCATCTTATATGTGAATTATATTAGGTCATGCTTTTTTCTGTTGCGTATTACATTTGTCAACAATGTTAGTACATTCAACTACTCTTCGTGTGCATCAGCCATTTGACACGGTGATGGAAGATTCTGGAGTGAAAACAAGGACTTTAGAGCAGACTATGCTATCTGACAAAGCGCATATCTCGCTGGTTCCGGATAGCTCCTTAGAGGAGGATTCAGAGACAAATGACCAGTCCTATTCCCCCCCCCCCC
>NC_057798.1:379432524-379439282 GCF_018294505.1 Triticum aestivum
CGGCAGCCAGCCCAAGATGGGTCTTGGGGTGCGGCCAAGAGGGGGAGAGAGGGGAGGCGCACACTAGGTGGGCCTTAAGGCCCATCTGGACTAGGGTTTGCCCCCTCCCACTCTCTCTTGCGCCTTGGACCCCTTGTGGGGGGCGCACCAGCCCACCTAGGGGCTGGTCCCCTCCCACACATGGCCCACGCAGCCTTCTGGGGCAGGTGGCCCCACTTGGTGGAACCCCGGGACCCTCCCGGTGGTCCCGGTACATTACCGATATCGCCCGAAACTTTTCCGGTTACCAAAACAGAACTTCCCATATATAAATCTTTACCTCCGGACCATTCCGGAACTCCTCGTGACGTCCGAGATCTCATCCGGGACTCCGAACAACATTCGGTAACCACATACAAGCTTCCTTTATAACCCTAGCGTCATCGAACCTTAAGTGTGTAGACCCTACGGGTTCGGGAGACATGTAGACATGACCGAGACGTTCTCCGGTCAATAACCAACAGCGGGATCTGGATACCCATGATGGCTCCCACATGTTCCATGATGATCTCATCGGATGAAACACGATGTCAAGGACTTATTCAATTCCGTATTCAATTCCCTTTGTCTATCGGTATGTTACTTGCCCGAGACTCGATCGTCGGTATCCAATACCTTGTTCAATCTCGTTACTGGCAAGTCACTTTACTCGTTCCGTAACACATCATCCCGTGATCAACTCCTTGGTCACATTGCGCATATGATGATGTCCTATCGAGTGGGCCCAGAGATACCTCTCCGTTTACACAGAGTGACAAATCCCAGTCTCGATCCGCATAAAACACTAGATACTTTTGGAGATACCTGTAGTGCACCTTTATAGTCACCCAGTTACGTTGTGACGTTTGATACACCCAAAGCACTCCTACGGTATCCAGGAGTTACACGCTCTCATGGTCAAAGGAAGAGATACTTGACATTGGCAAAGCTCTAGCAAACGAACTACACGATCTTTGTGCTATGCTTAGGATTGGGTCTTGTCCATCACATCATTCTCCTAATGATGTGATCCCGTTATCAACGACATCCAATGTCCATAGCCAGGAAACCATGACTATCTGTTGATCACAACGAGCTAGTCAACAAGAGGCTCACTAGGCACATATTGTGGTCTATGTATTCACATGTGTATTACGAATTTTGGATTATACAGTTATAGCATGAATAAAAGACTATTATCATGAACAAAGAAATATAATAATAACTTATTTATTATTGCCTCTAGGGCATATTTCCGACACTACAAACACCAAAAACTACTTGCAACTCCTAGATAGAGGACTAGGGTGGTTAAGAAGTCAAGTGGGGTCATATTTCAGGGCCCAATGCATGGTAGTAGTTGAATCTTAAATCACACATACAAATCTCAGTGATTAAGGACAGTTCCAATGAAAAAACCCACCATGTACTCCTACATGGCCTCTCATCGATACCTTTACCAAATCGTGTTCAACACATCACCCTCATTACCGACATGATCATTTTACTCTAGCCCATCACCCAGATGAACCAGACCTGACACAACTCTAAGCATAGCAGACATAGCAAGGTAGGAAACACATACATGGTTCAATCAACTCCTACACATGCTAGTGGGTTTCATCTAGTTACCGCGGCAATGACAGGTCATGCAGAGGAAATGGGTTCAACTACCATAACACACAATAGTTTGAAACACGTTGTCTTAAATGCAGTAAATGAGAGCAGAAGCGTGAACATGGGATTTTATTGATATGATCAAATGGGTGGTTGCTTGCTTGGCAGGTTCGTAGTCTTGTACTGCTCTTCGTTCGGGTACTCGCGGTATTCTTCCGGGGCAGAACCTACCGCAGAGAGCACCGACAACACAATCAATATCAAACAGTATGCAACAATATGATGCATGCATGAGACATGGGAAAATGAGTGTGTTGGACTAATGCAGCTATGACCAGATGGGTTTGAGCTATTTTGAACCAAAGATTCAAAGTTCAAACTCATTTGTGATCTTAAATAGTGCTTTATCATGTTTTGCACTAAACAACAAGTTAACTTGTTTGAACATGCATGAAACTAGTACAGATGGACATATTTGTCGGATATCGGGTTCCGACAAAACCCTTAAGGTTTGAACTCTAGGGTGCGCGTGAAGATCTTCCCCCTACCGATCCACGTCCCAACGCCTCACTGAGAATCTAAGCTACACGATAAAAAATACAAGGGACACGAGGTTTATACTAGTTCGGGCCACCGTTGTGGTGTAATACCTTAATCCAGTGTGTGGTGTGGTGGATTGCCTCAGGGGCTGATGATGAACAATACAGAGGAAGAACAACCTCGCGAGGTGTTCTTGTGGTGATGTGCTTGGGGAGGAATTGCTCCGCCTTCATTGGCTCTTGGTGAGATCCCGATGCCTTCTATTGTGGTGGCTATCTCTATATATAGAGGCCCTGGTCCTCTTCCCAAATATTGAGCAGGAAGGGCGCCAATAATGGCCATTTTGAAGGGGAACATCTAGTACAAGTTATCCTGACTAAAGTTGGTCTTCGGCTGCCAAAGGCACTGGCAATGACGCCACCTTGGGCTCCACAGTGACCTCTGTCCTCCCGCTATGCTGGTCTTGGTCTCGTTGCACTGAAATGGTAACCTTTGCTTGATGCCTTGGTACTCCATGCCTGCGCTTGCCCCCTTTGCACCAACGAGGAAACAAGGACACTGCACAAGCCGGTGCCCGCCTGGCGCCCGCCTGGTCTCGATCGTCATGGCTTGCATCACGAGCACCTCACGAGGTACCCCTGCCTTGATCTCTCCGCCTCCTCGCGAGCCAGCCTGGTGAGGCCGTTCCTGAGGAAGCCTTGCGTTGTCCGCCCCACGAGGCTTGGCTCCTCGCGAGGGTCTTGATCTTGAGTTGATGAAGATGGGCCGCACTGGGCCACCCCTTGAGCCACGCCGTAGGCTGCAGGCAGGCAAGTCTGGGGACCCCCGTTCCCAGAACGCCGACAGTAGCCACCGGGCCCAAGGCGTGCTCAGACTTGGCTTAGCAGTGAAGCGAAAGGGCAAGTGCGGAGCGCCGTGGGCCCCAACAGCCTGCGGCCTTGGTCGCCGCGTGGCAGTTGATTGGACGTGGGCGCCTCCGGTTCCCCACGCTCACCCAATATCCGCCTGGCTAGGCGGCCACGAAACTGTACACGGTTATTCTCTCCTTGCTGCCCGCGTGCTTTCTATTCCCCTTTCTTCATTGAGCCTCTGCTTCTGCCTCCAATCCATCTTGAGGTCTGTCCCCCTCCCGTTGCCATGGCGCCAACAAAAAGGAGAAGGGGAAGAAGCCTGCGCCTTTGGCCAGCTCGCCCCCGGCAGCTGCGCCCGCCGTCGACCAGTCGCTGATACTTAATCTGGAAGCCTTGGACAAGGTCCGCTCCGCCCTCGCTTCCAGCTTCAATGAGTGCGGAAGGACGACGACTTGGCCCGCGTCCCATGCCTCCTTTGACAGGATCATCACGGAGGTTTGATTCTTCGTCGACGCCCTGTGGGTGGGCCTGGTTCCTCCTTCTTGTAATTCCTCATTCGTTGTTCCCTTTGTTGACTGTGGCCCTTCAGGATCCCTCCTGCCGAGCCTGCGTAGCCGGCCGAGAAGCCACCTCCTCAGGCTTCATCTTCATCGCCGACCTTAAGCGTCCTGAGCATGTGAGCCACCCCCGTCGCAAGTTAGGCTGCATAGGTGGGCCGACCCTCGGTGTACATTGAGCCTGTGCGCTCGCCGCTCTTCCTTCGCGAGTTTTCCCGGGGCGCGACCAGCTTGCCTCAGGCTCCTCCCCTGGTCATGGACGGCGAGTTGTTGAAGTAGATCTTCGACTCCTCTTCTGGGGATGGATCAGCGCCGGGCTGGGTCTCTGGGGGGGCCTGTCCGACGATCATGGGGGTGCCTGACCCCAGCCCCCTGCCGAGAGGGGGCGAACCTCTTCAGGGCCCTCTGCTGATGCTGATGGCGGAGGACGACATTGACGACATGCTCAGGCATGCGCGGGAGCGTAGTGCCATTCACCGAGAGTTTCTCTGGAAGGCGACGGACACGATGAGCCAGCTTGATGGAGAGCTCACGGAGGCAGACGCGTGTCTTGAAGCCCAAGGTCTGCGGCTGGTCGAGGAGCAGCGTAAGCTGAAAGTGGCCGTCATTATTGCGCGCCACCAGCGTGATCTTGACAATGCAAAGGCCGAAGCATCTCTTGTGGCCTCACGAAAGGCCTGCTCCCGAGCCATCAAGGAGGCTCAAGAGGCAGACCGAGGATGCGACATCGCGGAGGATCATGCGTGGGAGGTTCAAGCCTAGTGCTATCCCCTGGAGCAGCAAGTGGAGCTGCGCCAAGCTACCCTTGCGTCGCTGAAAGGAGCGCCAGTCGAAGAGGAGGAGCTCCTGAAGCGTCAGGAAGCGCTGATGCTGGAGGCTGCCGAGCGCAACCTCGATCTTGAACGGTTGCAGACGAGGGAGCGCCAGGTTACCCAGGTGGAGGACGATGTTGGCGCGCGGGAGGTCCGGATCCAAGAAGAGATCGACCGCCGCGTGGTGGAAGCTCGCACGAGTCTTGAGCGCGAGTATGAAGAGAGGTTGGAGCTGATCAAGGCCGAGGCTGCGGGCAAGATTGCCGCTCTTAGGACCAAGCTGATCGAAGCAATGCAGCGTGCTGAGGCCACCGTAGCCGCCTTAGGCACGACACAGGCTGAGCTAGTCTCCTCCCACACCGAGCTGCTTCTCCTCCAACGGAGGGTTGATGACGTCGAGTCCGTTGCGCGGTGGAACGAAGATGAGATTCGCCAGCAGCAGACGCTGGAGCACATGCATGGCCCCATGCTCCGAACACTCAGGGAAAGGGCCAATGCGGCCTTGGGCAATATCTGTGATACGGCCGCCGAGCAGCCTCACGTGACCAACTACGCCGGTAATCTCCAGTTCTTCGCTGTCGTGGTGACGCATCTGGAGAATCGCTCTGAGAGGGCTCGTCAACTTGTTGAGGAGAGGAGCCGCGGCCTGCTCTCACGGGCATTCTCCCATGTCTTCAGCCACCTTCAGAACATCGACCCCCACTTTGACTTCGACGCCGCCATCGCACCCGTGCCCGAGGCCATCCGAGGCGACCTGGCGTGGTGGGTCGAGGACAACATGGATGCACTTGTCCGGGACTTCACTTCTGATGATGACGTGGTGGTTGTCGCTGCTGACGAAGGTGACATGGTGAACAACGGCGAAGACGGTGCCAACAACAGCGAGGGTGAGGCCAGCGATAGTGACAGCGGCGCTAGTGACGCCTCTAGAGACGACCAAGAGGATGCGGTGAGTGACATGTCTGATTGATCCTACGCCCCCCTGCTGTTTATCCTGCGCAGAAAAAGCTCGGGCGTGGCCCTGAAGGTTGTAAGAGCATTTTGGGAGGGGAAGCCCCTCATGTAAAAAGGATTGTTGTCCACGCGTTCTTAGGGACGGCACCGAACGGGCGCCTGTATGATGTTGTGGTCTCTACGACGAGTTGGTCGCTGTGATTTTACCTTTACCTTGGACGAGCTTCGAGTAGTGTTGTGGCGACTCTCCGAGGGTCCCTCGGGAGACCTGTTGACCATGCGGCAAGAGCCTAGCGAGAGCGAGCGCTAGCCGCGGGACAGCATGCGCGTGTGTGCTGGGCCCAGCCCTGCCTATGAGGGGCTCGCGAGGGGGAGGCAGCTAGTGTGAATTCCAACTTGAGTAGAAATCGGAACACGAGAAAGCACACAAACAAGACAAGACACCCCTCCCCGCATACACAAACACAAATTCAACTTCAACTTAGATCCGAAAAGAGAAAGCTTGACCACATAAAAGGAAGCAAAAGCAAAAGGCCGCGTCCGGCACCTAGTCTAGTCTTCGACGTCTTCTCACCAGCGTGGAGCCAAGTGCTGCCACCGGGCATGGGAGGGATCCCCCGAGGCCCGAGGGCAGCTCTCCAGAAACTCTAGGGCTAGTACAGCCCCAACTCATTATTACGTGAGAGTGTCATGGGCGGCAAACTTCACACGCACTGGGCCTTCTTCACAGGAACCGGCCTTGTTTCATATCGCCAGAAGAGGGCCCCGCCTTGCACCACCCTTGACCACCATTGACGGCGACAGGAAACGAAGGACGACGCCAATGGGGAAAAGGGGACGCCAACGGTTTCCCCGACGATCACGGGTCCTCTGCCGGGGGCAGGCCTTGCGGCACCTCCCCAGCAGAGGGCCTACCTCCGAGGAACACCTTGCTCCGCGCACCGTGGGGAGGGGCCTGGCTCCTGACCCCTCTCCTGCAGCCCCCAGTGCCCTCCTCCTGAGGGGAGGGAGGCTGCCGCACTAGGGCAGCCTTCCACTATAGTGACATGGACTTCCTGCGACCCATGGTTAGCATAAGCTTGCTCCTGAGGAATTAGCGGTACCCGATAACTGCTGCCGCCGGTGCGGTTGGCGAGGCTTTCTTGAGGCTCCTTAAAGGGCTCGGCTTCTGGCGTCTCTTCCTCCCAGCCTGGCCCGGGGAACGAGCCGTGGTCTTCTTCCAGTGCATATTCCCGATCCACCATGTGGGGCACATAAGCCTCCAGGGTCGCCGCCCCAAAGGCTTCGCCTAGTACCCCACGCTCCACGCGGTTTAGCTTGAAGCACCATCTTGGGGGTGGTAGGGCGGCGGCCCGCCCGGACCGTAGACAATGATGCGCATGCCCTCGCTTACCAGGGGCGGTGCTGGT
>NC_057798.1:379439643-379462960 GCF_018294505.1 Triticum aestivum
GGGCCTAGGGTGGAAGCTGGACGCAGAATGGAGTTGCCCCTGAAGCAGCGGCATCCAGGAGCTTAGCGACACGCTCCAGCAACACGTTGTGGCCGCTTTCTTGCAGCCTGCACCGTACCAGCTCTCGAGCCACCGTGAGCGCGGCCTTCATGTTCGCCTGCTCCCATCGGGTGTGCGGTGATGTGGCCGTGGCGTGGTTTGAGGCCCTTGCTACTGATCGTACCTACCGCGAGGTGAGGGCAGGCGGCGCTTGACCGTGTCGCCCGCGCCCCGCAGCGTTCTGCAGAGCGCGGGCTGCCTGAGGCACGGGGTTGATGTCACCTTGGGCAGTCGGCACGGCATGGGCAGGCCATGCCGCCCAGCGGCAGGCGTTGGCCGTTGGGTCGTCGGACATGGAGGCGACGAAGCGGTGGAACGCAGGACAGCGGAAGAAAGATTCCGGCACGCCCCTACCTGGCACGCCAAATGTCGGATATCGGGTTTTGGCAAAACCCTTAAGGTTCGAACTCTAGGGTGCACGCGAAGATCTTCCCCCTACCGATCCACGTCCCAACGCCTCGCTGAGAATCTAAGCTACACGATGAACAACAGAAGGGACACGAGGTTTATACTGGTTCGAGCCACCGTTGTGGTGTAATACCCTAATTGAGTGTGTGGTGTGGTGGGTTGCCTCAGGGGATGATGATGAATAATACAGACGAAGAACAACCTTGCAAGGGGTGTTCTTGTGGTGATGTGCTTGGGGAGGAATTGCTCCGTCTCTGTTGTCTCTAGGTGAGATCCCGATGCCTTCTAATATGATGGCTATCTCTATATATAGAGGCACTGGTCCACTTCCCAAATATTGAGCGGGAAGGGCGCCAACAACAGCCATTTTGAAGGGGAACATCTAGTACTTGTTCTCCTTACTAAAGTTGGTCTTCAGCTGCCAAAGGCACTAGCGATGACGCCGCCTTGGGATCCACGGTGACCTCCATGCTGCCGCTCTACTGGTCTTGGTCTCGTTGCACCGAAATGGTAACGTTTTCTTGATGCCTCGGTACTCCATGCCTGTGCTTGCCCCCCTTGCACCGAAGAGGAAACAAGGACACTGCGCAGGCCGGCGCCCGCCTGGCGCTCGCCTGGTCTCGATCGTCATGGCTTGCGTCACGAGCACCTCGCGAGGTACCCCTGCCTTGATCTCTCCGCCTCCTCGCGAGCCGGCCTGGTGAGGCCGTTCCTGAGGAAGCCTTGCGTCGTCCTCCCCGCGAGGCTTGGCTCCTCGCGAGGGTCTTGAGCTTGATTAATGAAGATGGGACGCACTGGGCCACCCCTTGAGCCATGCCGCAGGCCGCAGGCAGGCAAGTCTAGGGACCCCCATTCCCAGAACACCGACAATATTGGATTTTTCTGATCATTTTTCATATATAACAGTTTGCATTTGGAGTTATAGATTAATTTCTTTGAATTTTTGAAGTTAGCACTATTTTCTGAAATTTCCTGAATAAGAATAAATCCAGAAAATGAGTTACTGTGTCAGCATGGTGTCAGTAGGTCAATTGGGCCGGTCCAGGTCAAACCTGACCAGTGGGACCCACTGGTCAGTGTCTCTGTTAATTAACTACTTAATTAGGATTAGTTTAATACTAACCTAGGTTTGACTAACGGGCAGGGCCCACATGTTAGTGCCCCAGGGGGGTCAAATCCCTTGTGAAACTGGCCTGACTCGCCGGCATTTAGCCGCCGGTAACATCCAGACGCGGCGGAGGTGCGGGTTTTGCCCTCCGGTGACCAAATGGACAGCGGAGGCCACCTACGAGTAGCTGGGAGCGAGCCGCGTCGAGGGGTGGTGGTGGTTGAGCTCAAGGTCGCCAGAAACGACGCCGCCGACGAGCTTTGCGGCCGCCGGAGTTCGGGCGAGCTCGAACTCGTCGCTGAAATGGGTCTAGAGGCTCGAGGCCAGCTCCTACGTGGCCTACGCGGTGCTGTGAAGTCAGTGGACATGGTGGTGTGGCCGTTGGGTGGCCGGAGCTACGTCGGCGACGAGCTCAGGCAGGGGCGCGTGCGGTGAAGCTCGTTGCAGTCGCCGCAGAGGGCGGCAACGGGAACGGGGAGGATGGGGAGAGCCATAAGCTCACGATGGTCTCGATGAGCTAGACGGCACGGTCGGGGACGAGCTGTAGCAGTGGTGATGGCAAAAGGGATCTCCGGCGACAGCGGTGTCTGGCGAGGTCGGTGCAGTGGCTCTGGGGCGAACGAGCACTCAGGGCTCGGTCTCCTCGATGGAGAGGAGGACGGCGGAGCTGCTGGACACGACGAGGCGGTGTAGAGACGAGGGTGGCCGCGTCTACGACGGCGGTGCGATTGCGGCTGCGTCGGCTATGGTGGGGGAGAACGAGAGAGAGGCGCTGGGGGAGAAGTGAGGTGTCCATGGGGTCGGGGAGACGACGTGGAGGTCGTCCAGTCATCGAGGGGCGCGAGCGGCAAGCAGGTGGCGCCGTGACGAGCTCGCACGTGCCGGCGTCACCTCCCTGCCTTCCTGTCGGGGATGAAGCAGCTGGCTGGCGCGGGCCAGCATAGTGCTGGGCCGCCAGGTGGGTCGGCTGGTGGCTTTGCTAGATAAGTGAGTTTTCTTTTATTTTTTGTTTTCTTTTCTTTCTGCAAGTTTGTGGTGTTTCTAAAAATAGCTAGGCACTTTCCAAAATCACCAAACGGCACATGCCCACTGTATGGAATATATCCTATAGTAAACATTTTAGTTTGGGATTATTTGGACATTTAAAATATTTTATAGCATTTAAATGCCCAAATGCAATTAACATATGATTTAATCCAGTGACCTTAGGATGACCTAGGAAAATGTGCACCACTTCTGTCAGAGGTTAAGACCAAGGCAAAGATGATGAACATTTTAGAAGGGCATTTCAGGTTCATTGAAAATAATTTTAGTAAACCCTAGTTGGATTAAGGGGGTGTTGGGGGTTCTGTCATCCCCATTTCCAAGTTTCTGATAAAGGTAAACATGATGCCATTACTCTAATGCATGAACTAGCTAGGGTGTGACAACTCACCCCCACTCAAGAAAATCTCATCCCGAGATTTAGGATCCTCCGGAAAGAGGGTGTGGTACTCAAGTCGAAGACAATCCTCCCTTTCCCAAGTGGCTTCTTTCTCGGAATGGTGTGACCATTGAACCTTGAGAAACTTGATGTTATGGCGTCGAGTGGTACGCTCAGCTTGATCAAGGATACCAACGGGGTATTCTCGATATGTGAGATTATCTTGGAGATCAAGCATTTTGTTATCCACTCCATGGATAGGATCCGAGAAGCAACGCCTGAGTGGAGAAACATGGAAGACATCATGGACTCTGGAGAGGTGCTGAGGTAGTTCCAATTGGTAGGAAACTTCTCCTCTTTTGGCAAGAATGTGAAAGGGTCCAATGTAGCGAGGAGCTAACTTGCCTTTGATATCGAAGCGATGTGTTCCCTTCAGAGGAGTAACCCAAAGGTAAGCCTTCTCATCAACTTCAAAAGTCATAGCCATATGTTTTCGATCATATTGGCTCTTTTGACGAGATTGGGCTATTTCCAGGTTTTCACGAACAATGCGAACTTGCTCTTCTGCTTACTGGATCATGTCCGGGCCAAAGAATTGTCTTTCCCCCAGTTTCTGACCAGTTAAGAGGTGTTCGACACCGTCGTCCATAGAGAACTTCGAAAGGAGCTTTTCCCTAGCTAGATGGGTAGATATTGTTATAAGCAAATTCCGCAAATGGAAGGCATTTCTCCCAATCCATTCTGAATGAGATAACAGAAGCTCGGAGCATATCTTCCAGAATTTGGTTGACGCGTTCTACTTGACCACTTGATTGAGGGCGAAAGGTGGTGCTAAAGGAGAGATGAGTTCCCATAGCATTTTGGAAACTTTCCTAAAATCGAGAGGTGAAGATACTTCCATGATCCGAGTTAATTTCCAATGGGACACCATGGAGAGACACTATTCGGGAGATATACAAGTCTACTAGATGACTAGCGGTTATACTCTCACGAACAGGCAGAAAATGGGCTACTTTGGAAAGGCGATCGATGACAACAAAGATAGCATTATTCCCTCTCTTGGTCCTGGAAAAACCGATAATGAAATCCATACCAATTTTATCCCGTTTCCATTCAGGAATAGCTAAAGGTTGAAGGGTGCCAGCAGGCCGTTGATGCCCTGCTTTAACACGACGACAGACGTCGCAGTTAGCAATATATTGAGCAATTTCTCTCTTCATCCTAGTCCACCAGAACCTCTGGCGTACGTCCTGATACATCTTGGTACTACCGGGATGAATGGTGAGAGGAGATTCATGAGCCTCATTAAGGATCAATTGACACAGTTGCCGCTTCTTGGGAATCACCAAACGGTTTCCGAAGTACACGACACCTTGATCATTCACAGAGAAACATGTAGCAGCTCCGCTAGCAATGTTCTCCTTGATCCGGGATATCCCCTTGTCATACCGCTGAGCGGTTATGATATGATTCGTAAGGGTAGGTTTCGCTACCAAGGTGGAAAGGAATCCTTGAGGAACAATGTGGAGGTTAAGCTTCCAAAATTCCTCATGGAGAAGTGGTTGACTTTGTTGTAACATCAGATTGTTACAATAAGATTTACGACTTAGTGCATCATCCATGACACTAGCTTTTCCTGGGGTGTAATTTATCCCTAAGTTGTAATCCGAGATCAACTCGAGCCAACGTCTTTGCCTGAGATTCAAATCCGGTTGGGTGAATATATATTTCAGACGTTGGTGATCGGTGAAGATTTCGCAATGATTACCGAGAAGGTAATTTCGCCAGGTTTTGAGTGCATGGACTACAGCTGCAAGCTCTAGATCATGTGTAGGATAATTTTCCTCATGTGGATGCAATTGTCGTGAAGCATAGGCAATTACATGATGATCTTGCATGAGTATGCCACCTAGTCCTTGTCACGAGGCGTCGCAATAGATAACAAAGTCCTTGGAGAAATCTGGTGGTACTAGTATGGGAGCAGATGTCATGCGTCTTTTCAGTTCCTGAAAACCGTGCTTGCACCATGGGGTCCACTCGAACTTTTTATCTTTCTTGAGGAGTTCAGTTAGAGGTTTAGCAACTTTGGAGAAGTTCTCGACAAAGCGGCGACAGTAGCTCGCTAAGCCAAGGAAACTCCGAACTTGCTTGACCGATTCAGGTGGAGTCCAATTAAGAACGGCTTGAACTCGGTCATGATTGACAGCAATACCCTTACCAGAAATTACATGGCCTAGATAGGTCACTTCTGGCAACCAGAATTCACATTTAGAGAATTTGGCATAAAGGCGATGCTCTCGAAGTTTCATCAATACAAGCCTTGGATGCTCGGCATGTTCTTCCTCATTCTTGGAGTAGATGAGTATATCATCGAGATATACCACGACGAATTTATCCAAATACTCCGTGAAGATCGAGTTCATTAACCGAGAGAAGGTGGCTGGGAAATTGGTTAAATCGAAGGACATGACAGTGTACTCGTATTGGCCGTACCGAGTAACAAAGGCCGTTTTGGGAATGTCCCCGTTCTTGATTTTGATTTGATGGTAGCCCAACCTCAAATCCATCTTAGAGAAGACTGAGGATCCAGCAAGCTGATCATACAGATCGTTGATCCTGGGGAGCAGATACTTGTTCTTTATTGTGACCAGGTTGACGGGTCAATAATCTACAACCATCCGATCCGTACCATCCTTCTTCTTGACAAATAGGATGGGACAAGCCCATGGAGAAGAACTAGGATGGATGAAACCCTTTTTCAAGGACTCATCGAGTTGTTTCTTAAGCTCATCTAATTCTAGTGGTGCCATATTATAGGGTCTCCTAGAGATTGGGAAAATTCCTGGAATAAGATCTATCATGAACTCGACATCCCTGTCAGGTGGAACACCTGGCAGTTCTTTGGGAAAGACATCCGGGAAACGGACTACCGGAAGGTCTTCGAGGTCTAGAATTAAGAGAGTAGAGCTGTCGCTTAGCTACTCGGGTCAAGACATTAACTACCTTGCCCGATGGGTGTGTAAGTTGAACAGTCCTAGAGAAATAATCAATCTTAGCATGATGGACTGACATCCAGTCCATACCCAAGATGATATTTATGTCCGAGGATTTGAGAGCTATCAAGGATGCAAGGAAAACAAGTCTATCGACATGAATTTCATTCCCACGTCTTACTTTAGAAGTTTGCTATCTAGAACCAGGAGTAGAAATTTCCATGGTAGATGTCATGTCACAAAATGTGGTGTTATGCAAACGAGCATAGCTCTCAGATGTAAATGAATGAGATGCTCTGGTGTCGGAAAGAATAGATGCCGGATGGCAGTTAACAAGGAGTGTACCAAGAATGACATTGGGATCATCCTGAGACTTGGCTGGCTTGGCGTAGTACACCTTCCCTGATGGCTTGCCACGGCCAACAGCCTTTCCGGACTGGTTGGGGTTGGGGTTGATCTGGGGACACTCTCGCATGTAGTGACCTGGTTCTCCACACTTGAAGCATGTCACTGTGCTGGTGCGTGGGGAGCATTGGTGGTTGACCCACCATGGGACTTGGTCGGTGCATACTGTTGGGTTGGACGAGGCGCCTGATAGGATGGCCTCAGAGTGAACCTGGGTGGCAGAGCTGTGTTAGGCACCCACACCCGATGCTTCTGAGAGCCAGAGCCGGATGATGAACCAGTGTCACGGTCGTGCTTGCATGTCGCTTCGAAGTCATATGACCTGTCTCAGCACTGATAGCCTTGTTCACTAGCTTCTGGAAGGAAGTGCACTCGTGTAGTCGGGGATCACAGCGAAGCTCGGGGCTGAGTTCCTTGCGGAACATTGCCTGCTTCTTGGCATCGATGGAAACTTCCTCAGTTGCATAACGTGCTAGGTTTCCAAACTCTCTGCTATATCCATCCATAGTGAATCTACCCTAGGTGAAACTGCAAAACTCCTCCCGCTTGCAATCCACGAGACCTTCCGAGATGTGATGCTCACGGAAAGCCTCGCTGAACTCTGCCCAAGTGGTGACCTGGCCAGCTGGGCGCATGGCCTCATAGTTCTCCCACCAGAGGCTGGTGGGGCCTTCAAGATGATAAGCAGTGTAAGTGACCTTGTCAGCTTTGGCTACGTGTGCGGAGCATAGCTTGTGGGTGATGCTACGGAGCCAATCATCCGCATCGAGGGCTCGACAGAATGATGGAAGGTGGGTGGGTGCAACTTGATGAAGTCACTGAGAGACACCAAGTCATTCCTCTGGTGTAGTGCTGTGTTATACTTGATGCGTTCCAGCAAACGGTTGGTATCACGTTTATTCCTTTCAGCCTCCAGTATCACCTCATCCAAGGAAGGAGGTCGAGGTAGATTCACATCTCTAGCCCCACTACCTTCAGCCTGCTCCGGGGCAGCAGGGTTGTTTCGTGTGTTGACCATCCTAGGAAAACAAAACAACAGTTTAGACAAGGACGACAAAATTTTGACATAGAAGTGCAGAATGTATTGGATGACTCGGAGTGCAAGATGTTCATCTGTATGACATGGTAATACAGAAACTGCCATATTTATACCATCGGTCATACACACCATACATGGTTTAGTACAAGACCAATCTGAAGTACAACTGCGTTGAAAGGAGGATTACATATGATCGGAGGCATCCCAAGCTCCTATACATTATTTTTCTACACCTCCGGAATCTAGTACACACTAAGCCATATTCCGCAAGACGCGCAGAGGACTGTGGAAATACAACTACTACATACTACTAGTTCGTGATCTAGCTCAGTCATCTCTGGCTCCGTAGTAGTCCTCATATAGATCCCCCGCATAGTCTGGAAGCGGGACGTGTGGATACGGGAACTCACAATCACGTCGGTCCTGTGGACCATATGGACTCGGATGAGGCGTCGGGCCCATGAAGGGTGGAAAATGGTGCCCATGCGGAGGCGTGATACCTCCAACATCTGGATAATCCATGCAAGCTGGAAGATGTGTGCGGACAGGGTACAAGTCTCGCATATCCATCTAACCGGTCTGCACGGCTAGTGCGAGCCATGTTAGGGTAGCCCAGTGGTCCTGGCGGGTGTTGTACATCTCCATGCGTAAGGCACGGTTCTCTCTGTCTCTCTCCTCCAACATCTCAGTAGTAGTGCAAAGAAGTGGCTCCTCGTGGGAAGCATCGGCATATAGCCCAGTGTAATAGCCCTCTTGGCCAGTGTGTGCTGCCGGCAGATAGCGGAACTCAGTATCATTCAGCGATGCATCCCCGACTCGAATGATGGAGATCATAGAGTAGGCAACATCCTGCACAGACATCTCCACGGTGATACCAAGCCCATAGGACCAGTGTAGAGGCTCGGTAGCTCTGGGATAAGATGGGAAGATCCTCACGGTGCAGATAAACTGACTCTGATTGAAGTCGCGGAACTGATCCTCGACGGTATATTCAGGATACCATCTATAGCCTGTCTCAGTCATCACTCGTACTAACATGGCCGTGTGCCCGGGCACGTCAATGCACCGGGTCAGTCGTACCACCTGATGAGTGGTGCGAGAAGACATCTGAAACACCAATAATGCAAAGGCATTAGAATTTTTAACAGAAATTGGAGAGCATAATGGTTGTAAATACTCAAAAAGGATTTTGAGACACTTTGCAAAAGATTGCATAGACACTCAACAACATCGTATCAAGGTTCTGGGTCCAACTATCAACATACTGAAGTAGTAGAACTGAACTGGGGCTTGTAACAATCAATCCTATAAGTTACTACAGATTAGTAACACGTGAACCTGATAGAGAGAAGAGATCCTAGTCCTTAACCCCCGTGGAAAGAATGGACTGACTCAGATTAGAATACCATGAGGTAAAGGAGTAAAAAGAGCCTTACGTTCCATCCCACAATCAATTCCCCTACATATAACTAAAGCATTTCTAGACTCGACATCGACCAGTTTGGCTTGAAGAACCTACAAGCAGTCTAACTCTGATGCCAATGCTGTCAGGACCCCGATCCTATGCCACACCGATCTAGCATGCAACACCTCATATCCCCTTGCGGCCTCACGCACGGTATACCCACAGGTGTCGCCTTACCAGTCCGGGACCGTTTGCGCCTTTTGGCACACGTATATGATAGTGTGTCTAGCATCCATATGACAAAGAACCCGGGCTGACATGGCTAGTCGTGAACCCAAAGTGGCACTAACTTACAGGGACAGGCATACATGACCCAGCAACGAATGTGTCGATCAACAGCGAGTGAATCCCAAGTCATAGCAAGCTACAAGGACTTAAAGGATCACCGCATGACAGTTCCCCGAAGGGACACACACAGGAACGAAGAAGGACACATGCCGGCCAGCCTAAGTGTTCCGGAGTAGTAGCAAGCTACCATGGCTCAGTGGAAGCACTAGGAGACATTTCCCGGTAAGAATGTCTACCAAGGATAAACAACTAGATAGTCAGATCCCACACGTACCAAGCATTTCAAACATACACACAATATGCTTGATATGTGAAAATACAACATCGCATCACAACAAAACTCTACAACTCAAATATTTTATTTAAAGGCTCGAGAGAGCCATACATAGCATTCACATAGATAGGGGTCACACGACCCAGCATTCAAGTCATAGAAACATACAAGCCATAAGCGGAAGCAACATGTCTGGGTACAGACATCTAGAAAGTAAAAGGCTTAAGGAAGCCTAACTATCCTACAAGAGTCCACCATGTGCTCAGGATCACCACTTGGGCCTTAGGCTACTCGTCGACATCAAGGTCTATGTAGAACCCATCAGAAGGGGTTGCAGCATCTTTTGAAAACGTAAATAAGAAAACATGAGTACAAAGGTACTCAACAAGGCTTACAACAAATCCTACATACATGCACATTATCAAAGAGGGATGGTGGGGTTATTGCAGCAAGCTAGCTTTGACTCTTGGCTAAACTATCTTACGAGACTCCAACTTGTAATTTTTTTGCGCACTCGAGTCCACTACACACCACATCAATACACCACCGGGTATCCACCTCCGTCATCCTACGGAAGGGCCATCCACGGCACTCACACTTATCTTGAGGATTTTAGTAGTTTCCATTTACTTGTCTATGAACCGTATAGGCAACCAAGTAGTCCTTTACCGCGGACGCGGCTATTCGAATAGATGATGTTAACCCTGTAGGGGTGTACTTCTTCATACATGTTTCCACCACTTAGCGTCTGCACACGACATGTGCTCGGCA
Organism: Triticum aestivum; assembly: GCF_018294505.1. NCBI lineage: Eukaryota > Viridiplantae > Streptophyta > Magnoliopsida > Poales > Poaceae > Triticum > Triticum aestivum. The sequence goes on from NC_057798.1 coordinate 379,449,917, forward strand.
GACTTCAAGCGAAAACCGACATGAGTGTAGACCACGACCTACCTAAACACTCAAGTCTCTAGTCCAGGTTTATCGCCTATTCAGGTTCCATCCACAGGGAGTCCGGCTGAGGTTTCCACATACGGTCCCGAACAATGTGTTCAGGGTCCCGAGACACCTAACGGGTGCCCGGCATACCCGGCCACGTACCTACCACATCACAACCTACCCCGAGGGTCAGCGCTGCCCATGGCCTCCAGTATACTACAAACTCCAGAAACTACTTGCAACTCTTGGACAGAGGACTAGGGTGGTTAATAAGTCGAGTGGGGTCATATTTCAGGGCCCAGTGCATGGTAGTAGCTGAATCTTAAATCACACAAACAGATCTCAGTGCTTAAGGACGGTTCCAATGAAACAACCCACCATGTACTCCTACATGGCCTCTCATCGATACCTTTACCAAATCATGCCCAACACATCACTTTCATTACCGACATGATCATTTCACTGTAGCTCATCACCCAGATGAACCAGACCTGACACAACTCTAAGCATAGCAGGCATAGCAAGGTAAGAAACACATACATGGCTCAATCAACTCCTACACATGCTAGTGGGTTTCATCTAGTTACTGTGGCAATGACAGGTCATGCAGAGGAAATGGGTTCAACTACCATAGCACACAACAGTTTTAAACGTGTTGTCTTAAATGCAGTAAATGAGAGCAGAAGCGAGAACATGCTATTTTATCGATATGATCAAATGGGTGGTTGCTTGCCTGGCAGGTCCATAGTCTGATACTACTCTTCGTTCTGGTCCTCGCGGTATTCTTCCTGGGCAGAACCTACCGCAAGGAGCACCGATAACACAATCAATATCAAACAGTATGCAAAAATATGATGCATGCATGAGACATGGCAAAATGAGTGTGTTGGACTAACGCAACTATGACCAGATGGGTTTAAGCTATTTTGAACCAAAGATTCAAAGTTCAAACTCATTTGTGATCTTAAATAGTGCTTTATCATGTTTTGCACTAAACAACAAGTTAACTTGTTTAAACATGCATGAAACCAGTACAGATGGATAGATTGGATTTTTCTGACCATTTTTCATATATAACACTTTGCATTTGGAGTTATAAATTAATTTCTATGAATTTTTGAAGTTAGCACAATTTTCTGAAATTTCCTGAATAAGAATAAATCCAGAAAATGAGTTACTGCATCAGCATGGTGTCAGCATGTCAACTGGGCTGGTCCAAGTCAAACCTGACCAGTGGGACCCACTGGTCAGTGTCTCTGTTAATTAACTAACTCAATTAGGATTAGTTCAATACTAACCTAGGTTTGACTAATGGGCAGGGCCCACATGTCAGTGACCCAGGGGGTCAAATCCCTGGTCAAACTGGCCTGACTCACCGGCGTTTAGCCGCTGGCGACGTCCAGACGTGGCGGAGGTGCGGGTTTCTCCCTTTGGTGAACAAATGGACGACGGAGGCCACCTACGAGTAGCTGGGAGCGAGCCGCGTCGAGGGGTGCTAGTGGTTGAGCTCAAGGTCGCTGAAAACAACGCCGGCGACGAGCTTTACGGCTGCCGGAGTTCGGGTGTGGTTGTCGGATTTAGGGATCCGGCAACCCTTGAGAGGTTCGAACTCTGGGATGCATGCAGAGATCTCAACCTGCCCAACCTGCCTACTTGCGATCCTCCAAGGCCTAGCGCGTCGAGCTCAAAGAGGCACAAAGACACAGAGATTTATACTAGTTCGGGCCATCGTTGTGGTGTAATGCCCTAATCTAGTGTGGTGTGGTGGATCGCCTCGAGGGGCTATGGATGAACTAGTACAATGGATGAACAAGCCTCAGGAGGTGAGGTGTTCTTGAGCTAGTGTGGTGCTCTACTTGTTCTGATCCCGGTCCTTTTCTATGGTGGTGGCTAATTCCTATATATAGTGGCCTTGGTCCTCTTCCCAAATATGAGCGGGAAGGGATTCCAGAATGGCGGGATTTGAAAGGGGACAAGTAGTACGTTCTATCCTGACAAAAGTAGTCTTCACGTGCAAAAAACCTCTGGTTGTGACGCTGCGGTGGGCTCGTTGATGACCTCCGTCCTGCCGTCCTGGCGGTCTTGGTCTTGTTGCACCAGAATGGAAACCTTTGGCTGATTCCTCGGGACTTCGCGCCTGTGGCTTGCCTCCCTTGCACCGAAGAGGAAACCTGCACTCTGCACCCGCCTGGCGCCCGCCTGGCCTTGGTCGTCATGGCTCACGTCAGCTGAGCCTCGTGAGGTAACTTGCATAGAATTCTCCGCCCCTCAGGAGCCCTCCTAAGGAGGCCACCTCCTTCGGGGGTCTTGGAATCATCCGCCTCGCGAGGCTTGGCCCCTCGCGAGGGTCTTGCGGTGTTGGCGCTGAAGCTCGTCCGTACCAGGCCGTCGATGAAGCCACATGGTGGGCCGCAGGCAGGCAGGACTGGATACCCCCGAATCCAGGATGCCGACAGTAGCCCCCGGGCCCAAGGCGCGCTCGGACTTGGTTCTAGATGAAGCCAAAGGGCAAGTGCGAAGTGCCGCAGGCCCTAACCGCCTGCGACATTGATGACGCGTGGCGATTGATTGGACGTGGGCGACTCTGCATCCTCACGCTGCCTCGGCAACTACCCGACTTGACTGGTTGATGTGGCATGCAAAAGGTCATGATGGCGTGAGGTCGTGGAGGCCGGCGGTTGGCCTCCCTTGGCTATAAATGTGAGGGAGGGGCAGAGCCCCCCGTCCATCTTTCTTTCGTCTTGCCCCCGCCTGCTTCTCTCCTCTCTGTCTTGCTCTCATGACGTCGCCGAAGAGGTTTTCACCGGCCGAGAAGGGTAAGGCCTCCAAGGAGGGGCCATCCTCTCCTCCTCCCAAGAGGGGCCGTGGCCGTCCCCGCAAGCACCATGCGGTCCCTCCGGCAGCCTCCATGGGGCACGGGCGCATGCCCCCCAGAGGCAGCGTTGCTCTAGGCACCCATGATGGCACCTCTCCTCGCGGCGGGGGCCACCGGCTTCGGAGCAGCCCCCATGATGAAGGGAGGCGCATCGTGATCGTGCGCCTACCTCGGCCATGCTTTTCCTCGCTGAAGGTGCTCCCTGAGTTCGTGGTGTGGTCGGAGAGCCCGGCTGGCACCTTGCTCCGGCTCCCACGCTTCTTCTCCGGTGAGCTCCCTTCTTCAGGGCTTAATGGCCTCTGGCTGCAGGCTGACGGGTGCTGCAGCAGAGCTTCGCGGGTTGGTACCGAGGTTTCCGTCTCTGGCAGCATGGTGCTGGCCCGTGGCTGGCAGACCTCCGCCCACGCGCGTGGCCTTGGCATAAGGTGCACCCTCCACTTCAAGTACGACGGCCTGGCTACCCTCTATGTGAGGGTGTTCAGCAGGGACGGCCGCCATGTGGGGTGCTGCTCGGAGGATAGGAACGACGGTGATGGTGGCGACGGTGAGCTTGGCCTTGGCGACACGTGCTCCTCCTCCCGTGACGGCGGCTCTTGCTCGGACGAGAGCTCGAGCAGCGGTGGCTACGACCGGCCTACACGTCATCGTGCTCGTGTCGAGGACGCCAGTGGTTCTTCCCACCGCAGCGCCCCAGTGAAGCTCGAAAGGAGCCTGGCGTGAAGATGGTGACCAGCGAACTTGGACTCAAGGCCCGTGTCCCCAGATCTCCTATGGAAGAATTGGTGGAGCGCCGGGCTACCTTGAGGCGCTGCTTGAGGATGCGGCGCTGGTGCCAAGCTTGTACGCCTTCGGGCCCTCTTTGTTTAGCTTTTCCTTTCTCCTACAATCCGACAAAAGAAGAATGTACCCTGCGGGGGCGGGTAATGAATGGTTGCTGCTATGCCCTTTTATGTTTAGTTGTCGTCTTGATGCTGTGTTGTAGTGTTTGCAATTTGAGCGGGCTAAGGTAGGAAGGCTTAGCTTGGTATGTGCAGTCGTCCTCCGCCTCATGAGAACCTGACCTTAGGTACTTGACAGCCCCCCAGGAGATACGCCCTGTGCCCTCAGGAGCAGCGGCAAGGCAGAGTTGTCCTTTGAAGGAAGAGAAAATTTGTCGAGAGACTTGCTCCCCCTTACGCGAGCCCCCTGCCATAGGTTAGCTTAGACCTAATGCATTGCGTCGCGCTGCCCGGGGGGCACGGACATGAGGGGTGCTGGCGCCAGTGGACTCGATCGAGGGCTCCTCGCAAGGATGAAGCCGGAACAATGGGGTTCGGCGTGGTGTGTGCATGCAAAGGCAAGCCCTGGGCACACACATCTATCTGGCCCCATGCGCGAGGAGCGCGAGGAGCAGTGGCGGGCGACTGCCACCTCTCTCACGTCCTTAGACCAAAACGGCTTAGGAGAAAACACAACTCGAGGAACCACCGTTCGAGAATACCAAATCCATTTAAAGACTACTAAAAATTTGCAAGCAACTTCAGAAAGAAAATGAACAGCCACATCCGGCACCTATTCTAGTCTTCTCACCAGCGCGGAGCTAAGTGCTGCCACTAGGACGTGGGAGGGAGCCCCCGTGAGGCCCCAGGGCAACTCTCAGGAGACTCCGGGTCGTATATAGCCCCACTCATTATTACGCGAGAGTTTCACAAGCGGAGACCTTCACAGGACGGAGCCTTGCTTCACAGGCCCGAGCCTTTCTTCAGGGGTAGAACTTCCGGAGGTGCTGGATGTTCCAGGCGTTCTGGATGGGGACCATGTCCTGTGCCTCCAGGCACGTGGCGCCAGGCCTAGAGACATGGGCAATCCTAAACTGGCCCTCCCACATGGGAGAGAGCTTATGCAGCCCCTCCCTAGAGAGCACCCGCCTCAAGATGAGGTCGCCCACCTCTAACGTCCTGGAGCGGACGCTGTGGCAGTGGTACTGCCGCAGCGGCTGTTGGTACCTCACTGCTCGGAGCGAGGCTTGACGGCGGCGTTCGTCCCCCAGCACGAGATCCATCCTCCACGTGGCGCCCTGCTGCATTTCATCGAATGCCAGGACCCGCGTGGAGCGATGCTTGACCTCATGAGGGAGAACCACTTCTACTCCGTAGACGAGGAAGAAAAGCGTTTCTCCTATTGGCTTGGTCATGGTGGTGCGGATGGACCACAACACGGACTGCAGCTCATCGAGCCAGCCCCTGCCGCAGGCCTCGAGCTTCTTCTTGAAGGTGCGGGTCTTGAGGCCCCTCGGTACTTCCGCATTGGCTCGCTCAGCCTGTCCATTGCTCCGTGGGTGTGCTACTGAGGCATAGCAAATCTGCGTTCCAAGGTTAGCACAGTATGTTTTGAAAAGGTTGCTGGAGAACTGCGAGCCATTCTCGGTGATGATGCGATTGGGGACACCAAATCGGCTCACGATTCCCTTGATGAACTTGACGGCTGATCCAGTTGGGATGGTGCCCATGGCTTCTACCTCCGCCCACTTGGTGAACTTGTCGATGGCGACGTAGAGGTATCGGTATCCCTCGGAGCCCGAGGGAATGGTCCCAAGATGTCCAGCCCCAGACCGCAAACGGCCACGTGAGCTGTATCGTGTGGAGGCCCTGCGCGGGCTGATGGATCTGCTTGGCTTGAAACTGACATGCTTCACAAGAGCGCACCGGTTCTGTAGCGTCATTGAGCGCGGTGGGCCAGTAGAAGCCGCTGCGGAATGCCTTGCCCACCAGGGTGCGCGATGAGGAGTGGTGCCCGCAGTCCCCGCCATGTATGTCCACAAGCAGCTCGAGCCCCTGTTCCCTGGAGATGCATCGCAACGAAATGTCATTGGGCCTCCCGCGATACAACCCACCATCCTTGATGCAGTACGCGGTGGCCTGACGGGCCAGGCGCTCAGCGTCTTCCTCCTTGTCTCGCAGGGTCCCTTGAAGCAAGTATGCCTTGAACTCTTTAGTCCATCACCCCTCCTGAGGCTCGAGCGCGAGCAGCAGGCGGGCTACTGAGGGGTGACCAGAGGCTGGAGCACCGTCTCAGGTGCCTGTGGCAAGTCCTCCTGAGGGGGTGCCGGAGTCGTGACGCGCGGGGTCGCAGATGGCTTGAAGAGCCGCTCCTCAAACACCCCTAGCTCCTGAGGGAGCCCGCGAGAGGCTCTTTTCGCGATGTTATCTACTTCCTTGTTCGTCCCGCACGGCATGTGCTGCAGCTCCACGCCCATGAACCGCTTCTCCGTTTTGATCACTTCTTCTAGGTACGCCTCCATGTGCTCGTCCTTAGGCGTGTACTCCTTGTTGGAGAAATTGACGAGAAGCTGAGAGTCGCCCTTGATGGTGAGGCGCTTTACTCCCAGCTCGGCCGCGGCCCTGAGTCTGGCGAGCAAGCCTTCTAATTCTGCGATGTTGTTGGAGACCTTCTCGTCAATTGGTGGGTGATATGAGGATGTCCCCTGCCCCTGCGCCTTGTCGAGCAAACGCCCCGTCGAAGTACATGATCCATCCGTCCGGCTCTTCATCTCCTGGCAGGAGGGAGCAGTCCTCGCCTACCTTGTGGTGTGGAGCATCTGTCCAGTCGGCCACGAAGTCCATGAGGGCCACGCCCTTGATGACCCTGGTGGTACTAAACTCGAGATTGAATGCTTGAAGCTCAATGTTCCATTCGGCAACTCGCCCGGCTGCGTTCGAGCTCCGGAGCACCCTCTCCAGCGGGTACACTGATACAACTTTGATGGGGTGTCCTTGAAAGTAGTGGCGCAGCTTTCTGGAGGTGACTAGAAGTGCGAGCAAGAGCTTCTGTGGCATGGGGTAGCATGCCCCAGCCTCCCTCAGTACTGTGCTGACGAAGTAGACAGGGTGCTCGACAAGGGGGAAGCATCAGCGGCATCTTGTTCTTCACGAGGGCAAAAGTCCCTTACGGCCTCATGAGGCCCGTCCTATGGAGCCTTGGCAGCCACGGGATTAATCTTGGCTTTAGGAGGAATGTCAAGCACCGGCCGGCCGAGACTTCAGATGCCTCGCCCTGGGGGTGCTACGTCTTGCTTGCCAGTTGTGCATCCTACTGCGACTTGATCAGGCGCTCCTTCCTTAGCGCCACCAGGGCTGCGCTAGTCGAGTGAGGGGTTGCTGCCAGATAGAACACCAAGGGTTTGAGAGGGCGTGGTGCCACCATCACGGGCGGACAACCAGCTTCTGCATCTCCTTCCGGGTATGTGGGGGGGGTCCATATCTTCTATCGCCTTGACCTTTTCTAGGTTAGCCTCAATCCTTCTGTGTGATACCAAGAAGCCCAGCAGCTTGACAGAAGGGACCTTGAGAAGAGGTGTCTAGAGGGGGGGGTGATTAGACACTAAGTACCAAAGTTGTAGTTTTTAAGTTCTTTAAGTTTAAGTGGAGTTTAGGCACAAGTTTAACATTCACAATACATAACAAGCAAGCATGCAAAGAGTATATGAGCAGCAGAAAGTAAAGCATGCAACTTGCAAGGATGTAAGGAGAAGGGTTTTGGAGGATTCAAACGCAATTGGAGACACAGATGTTTTTGGCATGGTTCCGATAGTTGGTGCTATCGTACATCCATGTTGATGGAGACTTAAATCCACGAAGGGTAACGGTTGCGCGAGTCCACAGAGGGCTCCACCCATGAAGGGTCCACGAAGAAGCAACCTTGTCTATCCCACCATGGCCGTCACCCACGAAGGACTTGCCTCACTAGCGGTAGATCTTCACGAAGTAGGCGATCTCCTTGCCCTTACAAACTCCTTGGTTCAACTCCACAATCTTGTCGGAGGCTCCCAAGTGACACCTAGCGAATCTAGGAGACACCACTCTCCAAGAAGTAACAAATGGTGCGTTGATGATGAACTCCTTGCTCTTGTGCTTCAAATGATAGTCTCCCCAACACTCAACTCTCTCTCTCTCTCATGGGATTTGGATCTGGTGGAAAGATGATTTGAGTGGAAAGAAACTTGGGGAAGGCTAGAGATCAAGATTTGGATATGGTAGGAATGGAATATCTTGGCCTCAACACATGAGTAGGTAGTTCTCTCTCAGAAATAGGATGCTGGAAGTGTAGGTTCGTTCTGATGGCTCTCTTCACGAATGAAGAGGAGGTGGAGGGGTATATATAGCCTCCACACAAAATCTAACCGTTACACACAATTTACCAAACTCGGTGGGACCGAATCAACAAACTCGGTCAGACCGATTTAGTAAACCTAGTGACCGTTAGGATTTTCGGTGGGACCGACATGCAACTCGGTAGGACCGATATGGTTAGGGTTAGGGCATAACGTAATCTCGGTGAAACCGATTACACAAACTCGGTGAGATTGATTTTGGTAATTAGCTAACCAGAGAGTTGGTCAGGCAAACTCGGTTGGACCAATTACACAAACTCGGTAGGACCGATTTTGGTAATGAGTCAACCAGGAAGTTTGCATTGTAATCTTGGTAGTACCGATTTCTCAAACTCGGTGAGACCGATTTTGGTAATGGACATACACAGAGAGATTACAATCCCATCTCGGTGAGACCGAGATCCCTATTGGTGAAACCAATTTGCCTAGGGTTTGTGGCAGTGGCTATGTCATCTGAACTCGGTGGCGCCGGATAGAAAGAACCGGTATGGCCGACTTTGACTTTAGGTTTAGGACATATGTGTGGAAGTGGGAAAGTAGTTGAGGGTTTTGGAGCATGTCACTAAGCACTGTGGAGCAAGAAACTCATTAAGCAACACCTCATCCCTTCTTTATATTATTGGCTTTTCCTATAGACTCAATGTGATCTTGGATCACTAAAATATAAAATGAAGAGTCTTGAGCTTGAAGCTTGAGCCAATCCTTTGTCCTTAGCATCTTGAAGGAATTCCCACATCCTTTAGTCCATGCCACTCCATTGTTGAACTTATCTGAAACATACTAGATAAAAGTGTTAGTCCAACAAGAGATATGTTGACATTAATTACCGAAACCACCTAGGGAGCACTTGTGCTTTCAATCTCCCCCTTTTTGGTAATTGATGGCGACATGCATCAAAGCTTTAGATAAAGATATAAAGAATAGCAAGTAAAGCTTTGGAAAGACATGTAACAAGCATAGGCTCCCCCTACATGTATGCAATCATGTGAATATGGAATATAGAGGCATGTCAGAGCATAACCATGATAGAGTAGGCAATGTGTTACATGTATCTTGGCCATATGCATTAGAGCAAAAAATATTAAAGAAAATACCTTCATGCTCATGAGTCCTTCTTGCAAACAGTATGTACATCAGCAAGATTTCCTCATACACATGATTGTGATGCATATACTTACCTTTTAGTCTTGAGTTGGCTTGGGATGGAATGAACCTGCGTAAACAAGGTTAGATAACACAGATACATCTACTAGCCAGAGCAAACAGAAGAAACCACAAGAATACCAAGACTGGGATGACATGTAGAGAGTGAGTACTAAGTACCACAATGGATTAAACATGTCCCCAAGAGTAAAGATATGCAATGAATTTAAATGATTTCTTTCCCTTAGATGTCTTGCTCCCCCTGAATCTAGCATGGGATACTGGGAGAAGATAGGGAACAGAAAATCAGAGCTGAAAGATATAAATAAACAGAGCTAATGCAAACTAATGCAAATAAGCACATATGAACATGTCTCTCCCCTCAGTAAGACATGTGGCATCTCTCCTCTTGAACACCAAGCATCTGGTATCCTTGAGAAATACTTTCTACTTGAGTATTATCTCCCCCTGGAGATCTCTTTCTCCCCCTGAGGAGGTGATACTCTCTTTCTCTGATGTGATCTCTCTAAGTGATAAGCTTTGATGTGATCTCTCTCTCCCCCTTTGACATCAATTTCCAAGAAGGGTTTGATCCTTGAGTCACAGCACAAAGCATTTATAAAAATGTGATGCATGTAGAGGACAAGATTCATTGAGTGGAGCAGGATCAGAAGAAACACAGAATAAGTGGCAAACTGTTTTTCCTGTTGTGAAATCGGTGGCACCGAGTGGTATGCTTCGGTTGTACCGAAAGGATTCAGTTGGACCAAAAACAACAAATCGGTGAAACCGAGTTCATCACAGAGAAAATACTTGTCACCTCAGCTCACTAGACTAGTAAGATCTCACAAAGATTTGCAAGGAATTTACTGAAAGATATGCAATGAATTGGATGCAGAAAATGCAGAGCAAACAGAAAGGAATCTAGATGAATTTTTTTTTCCGAAAGGGGAAACAAATATGCATGAGACAAATACAAAAACATAGAAAAGAACACAAGAGAACTTCATCTAGAGATGGTTGGCGACAAAGTCACCTATGTTAGAGTATATTGACTTAGGAGTCAAGTGAGATCACTTGATCATAGGTCATACTCATCGTTTAAGCTCAAAATGGGGTTGCCATTTTTTGTTTAAGCATCTTGATGTATTCACATCTTGTCGAGTTACTTTAGCTCATGACTTGGAGTAAAGCTTCTCTAAGATGGAATAACATACCTTGGTTGGTGGTGTTGAACATGTAGTTGAACTTGTGTGGGTTGCTCAAGGTTGATGTAGCTCATCAAGAATTGGGAGCACCACTTGGAATTTGAGTCCATTTACCTACATGGGTTAGTTCTTGCAAGGAAGAGAACTTGTGTATCCAAAAATGACAATCATGAAGCTCAACATAGAATTTGTCAAAGGATATGTTTGAATGGTTCCGTGCTTCCTTGTCTTCAACCACCATAGTGTAGAAACTTGGTGATGTAGAGATTGCTCAAGATGTGAGTAGATTACAATCTCATGGAATTTGATTCCACCAAGTACCTACATGGGTTAGATAACATGCAAGATACAAATATATCCAAGACATAAGATTTTCATCATAAGAGACATAACAAGGATTAGTCATAAGCTCATGTCTTGCATGTGTCCAATGGAGTTTCTACTCCAAGTTTGAAGCATCAATGATGTTCAATTCTCCTCTTAACGTGCAAAACACTTTCTCATCAAGAGGTTTAGTGAATATATCCGCTAATTGCTTTTCGGTGCGAACATGCTTAAGATCAATGTCACCCTTAGCAACATGATCTCGAATGAAATGATGACGAACTTCAATATGCTTAGTTCGAGAATGTTGTACGGGATTATGACCAATTTTGATAGCACATTCATTGTCACAAAGCAATGGAACATGTTTCACATATATCCCATAATCTTTAAGAGTTTGGGTCATCCAAAGTAATTGAGCACAACATGAACCAGCGGCAATGTATTCCGCTTCGGCGGTGGATAAGGATACCGAGTTTTATTTCTTGGAGGACCAAGACACAAGAGATATACCAAGAAATTGACAAGTACCTGAAGTGGACTTTCTATCAACCTTGTCCCCGGCATAGTCCGAGTCAGAGTAGCCAACAAGATCTAAAGTGGCCCTCTTGGGATACCAAATGCCAAAATTTAGTGTATGGATTAAGTATCTCACTATCCTTTTCACGGCCTTAAGATGACATTCTTTAGGAGCAGCTTGATATCGTGCATACATGCACACACTTAGCATCATATCGGGACGTGAAGCACATAGATATAGCAATGAACCAATCATAGAGCGATAAACCTTTTGATCAACCAGTTCACCACCTTTGGTCAAGTCAAGATGTCCACTAGTAGGCATAGGTGTAGACATACCTTTGCATTCTTGCATATTGAACTTCTTGAATAAGTCCTTGGTGTACTTCGTTTGAGAGACAAAGGTACCTTCCTTAGTTTGCTTGATTTGCAAACCAAGAAAGAATTTGAGTTCACTCATCATAGACATCTCAAACTTCTCCGACATTTGCTTCCCAAACTTTTCACTAAAATGAGGGTTAGTTGAACCAAATATAATATCATCAACATATATTTGGCACACAAATAGTTCTCCATTAACCCTTTTAGTAAAAAGTGTGGAATCAATTTTCCCAATTTCAAAGCCTTTTCAATAAGGAACTTGGTCAAGCATTTATACCACGCTCTAGGAGCTTGTTTAAGACCATAAAGGGCTTTGTGAAGTTTGTAAACATGGTTTGGTTTCTTAGGATTGACAAAGCTGGGAGGTTGCTTAACATAAACTTGCTCCTCTATTTCACCATTTAGAAAAGCACTTTTAATGTCCATTTGGTAGAAGGTGATATCATGATGATTAGCATAGGCAAGTAAGATGCGAATGGAGTCAAGTCTAGCAACGGGAGCATAAGTCTCACCATAGTCCATACCTTCGACTTGTGTGTAGCCTTGGGCGACGAGACATGCTTTGTTGCGAATTACTTGTCCATCTTCATCTTGCTTGTTGTGAAACACCCATTTGGTACCGATGATGTTGTGGTTGTTGTCGGGCTTCTCAACCAATGTGCAAACTTGGTTCCTCTCAAAGTTGTGTAGCTCTTCACGCATAGCATTTATCCAATCCGGATCTTCCAATGCTTCTTCGACCTTCATAGTTTCAATGCTAGAGATGAAAGAATAGTTTTCAAAAAAGTTAGATAAACGAGTTTTAGAGCGAGTGATTCTCCCGGTTTGAATATCATTGTAGATTTGCTCGACGGGATGGTCTTTAGCAATTTTTGCTCGAACTCGTGAAAGCTTTTGCTTGGTTCTTGGTTGAACTTCTTCTTCATCTTGTTCTTATTCTTGGCCTTCTTCATTGTTGGCGTTGTCGTTCTCTTGTCGTGGTGGAGAAGGAGGTTGTTGACGTTCATCTTGATGCACTTCCTCATTTTCTTCATCTTGGTGTGTCCCACTTGTGGATGCTTCCATATCAACTCTTGGTTCACCTTGTCGTGAAGTAGAAGCTTCAACTTGGACGGACAAGGTACTCTCCTTCACCTCCGTTGGACGGACCTTGCCAATAGACAAGTCTTGGATTGCTTCCGAGGGATCTTTGTGTCCTACATCAATTGGCAATTGCTCTACTTGTGAGCCGTTAGATTCATCAAACTTCACATCTACCATCTCTTCAACCTTTCGGGTGAAATTGTTGTAGTCACGGTAAGTGTGAGAGTTTGAGCCATAACCTAGTAGGAAACCTTCATGAGACTTAGGAGCAAATTTAGAACGATGATGCTTATCAAGAATGTAGCACTTTGAGCCGAATACTCGAAAGTATCCAA
>NC_057798.1:379463365-379593729 GCF_018294505.1 Triticum aestivum
ATACAAGCGATTTCTTGCATGACAAGCTGTCTCAACCGCTTCTGCCCAAAAGTGCTTCGGTGTCTTGTACTCATCAAGCACTGTTCTTGCCATTTCGATGAGCTTCCGATTCTTCCTCTCAACAACTCCATTTTGTTGAGGTGTGTACGTATCCGAGAACTCGTGTGAAATCCCTTCTTCGTCAAGAAAGGTGTCCACATCTGCGTTCTTGAACTCCGTTCCGTTGTCGCTGTGAACATTCTTGATCTTCACTTCAAATTGATTTTGGGCCTTCCTAGAGAAGTTTTTGAAGATTTTTTGGACTTGCGATTTATCATCGAGAAAGAACACCCACGTAAATCTTGAAAAATCATCAACTATAACTAGACCAAAAGAATTTCCACCGAGACTCTTGTAAGAGTTGGGACCAAAAAGATCCATGTGAAGTAGCTCGAGTGGTCTCCTTGTGGTCATGATGTTCTTCACGGGATGCCTTCCTCCAACCTGTTTACCTGCTTGACAAGCGGTGCAAGGTCTATCCTTATCAAATATGACATCGTTAACACCAAGGATATGATTCCCTTTAATAAGCTTGTCAAGGTTTCTCATACCAACATGACCTAGTCGTCTATGCCATAACCAACCTTTTGAGGATTTAGAAATGAAGCAAGTTTTAGGTTGAGCCTTTTTAGTGAAATCAACAATGTATAGATCACCTCTACGTATACCGGTAAAGACCATTTTATGATTGTCTCGATGAAACACTTGGCAATCTACTTCAGTACATAAGACATTGAAACCAAAATCAGCAAGTCTAGATACTGAAAGTAACTTGTATCCAAGAGATTCAACGAGCATGACATTTTGTATGGAGCTATCATGTGATATGGCCACCTTACTGAGGCCAACCAACTTACCCTTTGAGTTGTCACCGAAGGTGACATACTTTCGAGGACTATCATTTTCAGCAAGCTCACGAAACATGTCTTTATCTCCGGTCATGTGATCGGTACATCCACTATCAAGAACCCATTCCTTTCCTCCTCACATATATCCCCGAAGATTTGCCATAAGACCAAAATATCTCATTGCATCGTCAAGATCGAAGTCACTATCATCATCCTCATCATAGTATCCATGTTCAACATCGTCATGTGGTGGATCAAATCCTAGAGAGGGTGATTCGTTAGAGTGAGTTTGATAATGATCTTCCTTATGAATTTTTATAGCTTCGGAAATAATATCACTAATAATTCTGTCGGAGTAATGGGCCACGGGTAGGCCCACCCGAGTCCCTAGATTTTATCAAGACTTTGGGCAGCTCTGCCTAGCTGAGCCCCAAGCCGAAACACTGCCCTCTGGGGCCGGCTGGCTCAGCGGCTGGCTGCCAGAGGGCGGGTGACTCAAGACTACGACGCTCCGAGTGGCCGGCTCCTGGCGGCCGCCTTCCAGAGAGGGCGGCAATGAGCAGGCGGCCATCTCGCGACTACGGGGCGGTCGAGCTCCCACTGAGAGTACAAGTCAAAGCATGGCTACAGTGAGGAACGACGCCGTATCCACCCCGATGTCACTCCGGGCAGGCGGAGCCCTGTTCCCCATGACGACCTGTCGGTACGGCCTGCCGGAGGCGGGCCCTATCAGGCAGTGACCCCAAGGAAGACGCCGGAGGCTCAACTAAGCGGGTTGGAGAGTGGCCGGCCTCCAGCAGGCGGCCGTCCCTCGGCCCGTGGCAAGCACGCCATTAAGCTGATAAGACCAGGTGTGGCTACAGTGTCCCCCCACCAGGCGGTGGGACTGTAGCCACGCTAGGATGACCAAGCCCCCGTCACCAACCACACGGCTACAGTAAACAGCCACCAACCAGCCGACGGGGTCCACCAGGCAGCGGGCCCTAGCTGTCGGCAGAGAAGCCGGATGCCGAAGACACTGACAGCCGGGCCCAGCAACCGGCCAGATTACCATTGTACCCCTAGGGGGTAGACCTATATAAACCTCCCAGGCCACCCATGCAAAGGGTTTGACCCCATTAGAACTAGCCACCCCTTAGAGCAAGAAGAGAGCTTGCCTTGCCTCCCTCTGCCTCTAGCAAACAGATCGAGGAGAACATTGTATCACTTGTGCCTTAGTGATCATGCGGAGACCCCGCAAAGCAGGACTAGGGGTGTTATCTCCTAGGAGAGCCGCGGACCTGGGTAAAGTACGCCGGCGTTCGTGTCTACGCCTTATCCTGCTTCCAGGCACCGGCGATGTTCTACTCGCTCCCACCATGATAAGCCATCCATTGGCATATGTCGCACCCAACCCTCGACATTTGGCACCCACCGTGGGGCGAGGTGCACCATCTCCCAGAGATCTGCTCTGGACGGGAACCCTGTTCCTTCCTGGCGAGCAAAGCCAACCCAGTACGCCCGACGGCGTCAGCCTTGACACGCTGCACGGCGCGAATATTGCCTTCGCGGAGAGTTGCCTTGCTGACCTCATCGGCGAGATCAACCTCTCCGACGAGCCGGCCTCTGACGCGGGCACAAGCTTCCCTGAGAGCCGCCTTGTCAGCCACCTCGACCAGCTCCATGTCACCAGGGAGCCTGCTATGGACCTGGAGTCCGTCGGCTCGACCGATCCGATGATCGTCGACTCCGATACTGCGTCGCTCGACGCGTTTCCCACCAACATGGTGGTCTACGACGAGCCACCTCCTCGTGAGTACAGCGGTGGGAGCACCGTCACGGAGGTGCTCGTTATCAATAGCGAGGAGCACTCGGATGGGCGTACTCAAGATCCCCTCGAGACCACCCTGCGCGACCTCACGGCGCCCATTCCCGAGGGTGCAGATGCTGAGGTGCTTGAGGCACGCCGCCTCCATCTTATCGAGAGTGCTAGCCGACTGGCCAGCATGCGCCGGCTGTCAGACGCCTATCGGCGCGAGATGGACCGGGCCGTAGGCGGCACGCCGGCTCTTGAGGGGCCTAGCCGCCTCGGCACAGTTCGGCAGCGTGGCGCGACCATCGCCACCATGTTCGAGGCGGAGCTCCCCGTCTACGCCACGCCTGCGGAAAACATCCGGGCCGCCCAGGCGGTAACAAATGACCTGAACAAGTACAACGGCGACAAGCTCCGCCACATGTCGGAGTGAGTCCAACAACTCCTGGACGCGGCTGCCGCACAGCACGAGGCCGTTTGCCGTGCTGAAGACCCAGCCGGACGAAACAATGAGTCGCCCCCATGCCGAGATCATGGGGCGACCTCTCGGATGCCGACTGGTGGCGCCCGCGGAGGAAAGGGCAATGAGCCGGCTGCTAGCCGCAGTCGGACATGCATCTCCATCGAGCGGGATGAGGAAGGCCGCCCTCGTGCAGTAGAGCGGTGAGGCGACCTACCGCCTCCCCCGCCTCGTGGAGCGAGACACCCCACTCCGCCTCCTGTCACGCACCCGACATTCGGCGACCTCCTTGGCCGCCGAGAGGGAGTCAGAGAGAATGATGCTCGCCACCGGATCAATCGTCTCAACTGATCCCTGGCGCTTGAAGAAGAAGATGCGCTGGGCCCGCCCTGTTTCGGCCCCTTTATCCGCGATGAGCCCTTCCCCAAGGGGTTCACCCTCCTGCGAGACACGCCCAAATACACCGGCTCAGTGAAGCCGGAGGACTGGCTGGTCGACTACTCCACAGCCGTTAGCATAGCAAACAGCAATAAGCGCGTTGCCATGAAGTACGTCCCGCTCATGCTTCAGGGCACGGCCCGGACGTGGCTCAACAGCCCGAAGCCCCGCAACATTAACAGCTGGGTTGATTTCACCGAGGTCTTCATCCGCAACTTCAGCAGCACTTACAAGCGGGCCCCCAAGCCCCGATAGCTCTCCTTATGCATCCAAGGACCCATGGAGTCAACTCGCGACCACCTCACGCGATGGACCGAGCTGCGCAATTCCTGCGAAGGCGTGCACGAGGTGCAGGCAATCGAGTACTTCACTGCCGGGTGCCAAGAGGCACCCTCCTCAAGCATCGACTCCTCTGCGACGAGCCCGAGACCCTCGATGAGCTGCTGGTCATCGCCGACAAGCACGCCACGGCCGACTCCTCCATGAAGGCGTAAATCCTGGTTGACGCGTCCGGCAAGGTGGCACCTCAGGCACCACGGACTCCGGCTGGTGACACCAGTCGGCGATAGCAACCAGGTGATAACAAGTGAAAGGCCACCCAGTCGGCTTCCACTAGCCGGCAGGTGGCGACGGTCGAGGATCAGCAGCCAGAAGGGCAGCCAGCCCCCAAGCGGCAGAAGGGCGGCAAGTCCAATTGGTTGCCCGCCTTCTCTTATGGGCAAACCTTGGATGCACCCTGCAAGTTCCATAGCGGCGCTAAGCCCTCCAACCACACCACTCGGAAGTGTCACTGGCTCACCAGAATTGCCAAGGGAGATGGACTCCTGCCTCCTCGGCCTGCTGGACCGCCGCCTCCTCAGCCCCAGCAGCCGGCGAACCGACCAGTCGGTGCCATACAAGACGAATACCCGGAGGAACACGGAGCTTATGTTGTGTTCACCAGCATGGCCGATGATAGACACAGCAGACGACAACAACAACAAGAAGTGCAAGCCGTGGCCTCCAACACTCCAGAGTTCATGCATTGGTCCGAGAAGCCTATCAGTTGGAGCAGGGCATGACCACCCGGAAGTAATGCCTTCCCCTGGTTCATACGCCCTGGTCCTAGAAGCGACCCTTGCAACAGAGAGGCGAGCAGCCCGTTTCTCCAGAGTCTTGATAGATGTCGGCAGCATCATCAACATCCTGTACCGCGATACAATGGAGAAGTTGGGAATCAAGCAGAAGCAGCTCGTCCCCAGTCGGACTGTATTCCATGGCATAGTCCGTAGCCTTTCCTGCTCACCAATCGGCAAGACCCAGATTGACGTCTTCTTCGAAGACAAGAATCACTTTCGCCGAGAGCCAGTTTGGTTTGAAGTGGTCGACCTTCAGAGCCCCTACCATGCACTGCTAGGCCGGCCTGCTCTGGCCAAATTCATGGTAGTCCCCCACTACGCCTACCTCAAGATGAAGATGCTGAGTACCAAGGGGATCCTGACAGTGGCCGGAGACTACAAGAAGTCGATCGCTTGCACCGCGGATAGCAGCCGGCTGGCCGAGTCCCTCGTGATTGCTGCCAAGAAGCGGCTCCTCGACCGGGTGGTGGCGCTGGCAGGCAAAAAGCTGGAAATGTCACCCACACCCCAGGATTCGGAGGCTGAGGGCTCGTTCAAGCCGGCCAAGGAAACAAAGAAAATACCCTTGGACTCAGAGCACCCGGAGAGGCACGCTATCATAGGCACAGGCCTTGGCAGCAAATAGGAAGGAAAGCTCGTCAATTTCCTCTGTGAGAATCGGGACATCTTCGCATGGTCCCCCAAGGACATGCCGGGTGTTCCGACGGTTTCGCCGAGCACAAGCTACATGTCCGACCTGATGCTAAGCCGGTCAGGTAGCCCTTGCGCCGCCTGTCAGAAGAGAAGAGAAGAGTTGTCGGAGAAGAGATAGCCCGGCTCCTAGCAGCCGGATTCATCATGGAAGTATTCTTCCTAGAGTGGCTGGCCAACCCAGTCCTAGTATTGAAGAAGAACAAGAAGTGGCGCATGTGCATTGACTATACTAGCCTCAACAAAGCCTGCCCCAAAGATCCCTTCGCTCTGCCAAGGATTGATCAAGTGATAGATTCCACAGCCGGATGCGAGCTGTTGTGTTTTTTGGATGCATACTCAGGTTATCACCAGATAAAACTGAACCCGGCCGACAGGCTGAAGACCGCCTTCATCACGCCGTTCGGAGCCTTCTGCTACCTGACCATGACATTCGGGTTGAGAAACGCAGGCGCCACGTTTCAGCGTTGGATGCAGAAGTGCCTCCTTAAGAAACTCAGCAGAAATGCCCACATATATGTGGATGATGTGGTGGTGAAGACGGAGAAGCGTGGCACCCTGCTAGAGGACCTCAAGGAGACCTTTGTAAACCTGCGCCGATTCCAGATTAAGCTCAACCCGGAGAAATGTGTCTTTGGAGTACCAGCCGGCCAGCTTCTCGGTTTCCTGGTCTAAGAGCGTGGCATAGAGTGCAATCCTGTGAAGATCAAGGCAATTGAGATGATGAAGGTGCCACCCGACTGCTGGATGTACAGAAATTCACCGGTTGCCTGGCGTCAGTCAGCCGTTTCATCAGCCGGCTGGGCGAGAAGGCTCTTCCCCTGTACCAACTCATGAAGAAGACCACTTTTTTCGAGTGGAACGACAAGGCGGACGAAGCATTTCTCCAACTCAAGAAGATGTTGGCAACCCCGCCTGTCGTGGCAGCTCCGACTGAGAAGGAGCCCATGCTCCTCTACATTGCAGCCACCAGTCGGGTTGTCAGCATAGTCATGGTGGTAGAGCGCAAGGAGAAGGACAAAGCATTGCCGGTCCAGAGACCAGTGTATTACTTGAGCGAAGTATTGTCCGCCTCCGAGCAAAACTACCCCCACTACCAGAAGATGTGTTACAGCGTGCATTTTGCCGCCAAGAAGCTGAAACCTTACTTCCAAGAGCACCCCATAACTGTCGTCTGCATAGCCCCGCTTGCTGAGATCATTGGAAGCCAGGATGCCTCTAGACGAGTGGCCAAATGGGCTATTGATCTGGCCCCTTACACCATCTGCTACCATCCTTGCACCGCCATCAAATCACAAGTATTGGCTGACTTCCTCGTTGATTGGGCCGAGACCCATTATTTGCCACCTGCACCAGACTCCACTCATTGGCGGCTTCATTTTGATGGTTCAAAAATGCACACTGGTCTGGGAGCCGGCGTCGTCCTCACCTCTCCCAAAGGCAGCAAGCTTAAATATGTATTGCAAGTCCACTTCGCCGCCTCCAACAATGTAGCAGAATACGAGGCACTCATACATGAGCTCCGGCTTGCCAAGGAACTCAGCATTCGCCGGATCCTGTGCTATGGTGACCCCGACTTGGTGGTCCAGCAGTCTTCAGGGGACTGGGACGCCAAGGACGCAAACATGGCGAGCTACCGCTTCCTCATGCAGCAGCTCAGCAGATACTTTGATGGGTGCGAGTTCCTTCACGTGCCAAGGAATGACAACGAGCAAGCAGATGCCTTGGCACGGATTGGCTCCACATGACAAGCAATACCAGCCGGCGTTGCCCTACGCCGCCTTCTGAAGACGTCTGTCAAGCCGTCTCCTGATTCAGACTCCATTTTGTGCTGGCCCCGCCAGAAGCAGTCGGATCCGACTTGGCGACCCCAGAGGCCAGCACGGGGGTTTCGACACACGGCCCAGGGACTGCTACTACCACGCCAGGCCCGGGGACTTTGGAGCCCAACCCGGGGACTTCAGCAGTCGGTCCGGGGACTTATCCAGCATGGCAGGCAGAACCAACTGCCAACCCGCCGCCTCCCGGCCCAACCGCCCTCGTACAGGTTGCAGTGGTCGCAATCGATGAAATTGTGGCGCCCTCATGGGCCCAATCGATCCTCAAGTTTTTGGTGAACAAGGAGCCGCCAACTGATGAAATCTTAGCCCGACAAGTACAGAGGCGAGCTGCAGCTTATACCATAGTCAACAAAGAGCTGGTGCGAAGAAGCGTCACAGGAGTTTGTCAGCGGTGTGTGGAGTCGGACCAAGGCCAAGAAATACTTAGAGATATCCACCAGGGCGAGTGCGGCCACCATGCAGCTTCGAGATCACTTGTGGCCAAATCTTTCTGCCACAATTTCTTCTGGCCGACTGCCCTGGAGGAAGCCGAAGAGCTGGTCCAGAAGTGTCAAGGGTGCCAGAGGTTCCGCTCCAAGCCACACCTGCCGGCTTCTGGACTCAAGACCATTCCCATAGCCTAGCCCTTTGCCGTGTGGGGACTGGATATGGTGGGACCATTCAAGACGGCCCGTGGTGGCATGACTCACTTGCTGGTTGCGATGGACAAGTTTACCAAGTGGATAGAGGCAAAACCAATCAAGAAGCTGAATGGGCTGACTGCCGTGACCTTCACCGCCGACATCACCACGTGATAGGGCATCCCACACAGCATCATCACCGACAATGACACCAACTTTGCCAAAGGAGCCTTGGCTCGTTTCTGTGCAACGCAGGGCATCCGACTGGACTTAGCGTCCATTGCCCACCCACAGTCAAACGGCTAGGTGGAGCGTGCAAATGGCCTAATTTTGTCCGGCCTCAAGCGCTGACTGGTCGAGCCTCTGGAGCGTTCGGCCGGCTGCTGGCTCGACGAGCTGCCGGCCGTCCTATGGAGCCTGTGCACAACTCCAAACAAATCAACGGGCTTTACGCCTTTCTTCCTCGTCTACGGTGCCGAAGCCGTCATCCCGACGGATATTGAGTTCAGACTCCCCTAAAGTCACCATGTACACCGAGGGAGACGCCAAGGAGGCACGAGAAGACGGTGTCGACTTGCCGGAGGAGGGCCGGCTGTTGGCACTCAGCAGGTCGGCCATCTACCAGCAGAGCCCGCGCCGATACTACAACCGCAAGGTGAAGCCAAGGTCCTTCCTAGAGGGAGACCTTGTGCTCCGGCTGATCCAGCGAACATCCGGACAGCACAAGCTCTCGGCACCTTGGGAAGGCCCTTTTATCATCAGTAAGGTGTTGGGCAACGATGCCTACTATCTGATCGATGCCCAGAAGCCCATAGCGCGCAAGAGAGATGATTCAGGCAAAGAAACGGAGAGGCCGTGGAACGCAAACCTCCTCCGAAGGTTTTACAGTTGAAAGAAGTATGTATCACACTACCTTTTGTACTATGTATAAAGACTCCGGGTCCCCCGAGAAGAGCTCGGGGACTGCCCTCTTTTATCTATATGATAAGTATCATGCCTATGAGAATGTATAGTCTACTTCGTCCGCCTGGCACCGGGTTCGACCAGTCGGCCCGGAGCCTCACCGCCTTCTACAATATGCCGCCTCCTGCAGCCAGACAAGTAGTGTGCCGGCACCAAAAGCTTCCTTTGTCAGAAGCCACAGCTCGCAGAGCGACTGCATGGCGGGCAAAGATTGCAAAGAGGTGCCTCACATGAAAAAACGACTAAGGAAGAAAGCACATATGGTAGCGGGCGGCATCGCACCTAGCCGTCTGACTGCTTGGCAGCCAGACGGCCTGCGTCCACCTTACCACCCAAAGCTCCGAATGGCTAAGTCCTAGCCCCCCTCACAAACGGCTAGAATGCTTAAACTAGCCACGGTCCGCAGAGCGGCCGCCTGGCTGGTAAAAGCAAAGCCAAAGGGTCGGTGGCAAAGGAAAAAACCAAGGAGAAAAAGGAAAAAAGATTGGAGGTCGGCACAACAAGCATAAATAAAGGCCTCTGGCCAGCATTCAAACAGAGTTTGATATACACCCCGAGGGTGGAATTGCGCGAATTTAACAAAATGTTCAGAGCAGCAAACAGAAAGCAGATAAAATCCTAAGGAGCAGCAGAAGACTCCGGTTGGGCGGTGCCGGTTGGCGCGGCAGAAGGATCTGGCTGGCCGGTGTCGGATGGCGTGGCCAAGAGCTCCGGCTGAACGCTGGAGTCGGCTGCACCACCTGGCGCGGCAGGCGGCTCCATCTGGGCAGAGGAATTGCCGGCAGCAGGCGGGACGTTGGAGTGCTAGAGGACGGAGCCAGTGGCATGCGTCGGAGGAACGGGCGGCGGGTCCGCCCCCACTTGAACGCCTCCAGTAGCGGGCGGCGCATCGGTGCGTGGCTCATTGCTTGAGGCCCGGTTAGGTTGGGGCTGACCGTCCGCCCCAACCTCCGGCATGTCGATGTCGCTCTCGTCTTCCTCCTCCTCCTCTTCCTCCTCCCCGTCCCCCCCTTCGTTACTGGATTCGATGACTTCAGCGGAGTCTTCGCTATCTTCTGGGTTTAGCCCAAGCCATTCATGCGGAGCTTCACCGCCTTCCTCGACCACCTTCGGGATGAAGACGCTGGTGTCGATGAAGTCGGCGATCGCCGTGGCCCTACTGACAAGCTCAGCTTCCACCGCCGCCAGCTCCTCCTGCGCCTCCAGTCGGAACGTGGCTAACTGGGCTAGATCTAGCCTAGGGTACCACGCCTTGATGAATTACCAGGCCTGGCACGCTCCTGCCCGGGCTGCTGAGCCCTTCCAGGCCTCCAGGCGGCCGGCCGCCACCTCCAGCCAGTCGGCAGTCCGACTTGGGGTGCGTGTGGCTGGCAAGCCTAGCCAGAGGGCGGAGACCGCCTGGGCTCCGATGCGCTGCAGGCGGCGCAACAAGCGGTGAGCACACTGAAGCGGGGCCTGAATGCTGAGGACCTATTCACCAAGGGTCCGGGGGGCATCAGCGGCGATCTGCACACCCTCTGCCCTTCGCTCCTCGCGCTGGGCCTCGATCATCTAGGTAGCGGCTACAGAATGGCCCGGGAAGAAGTCTGTACAGGCGGATGAAGAAAAAGGCCAAGGCTATAAGCTAGGGCTGATAACTCAAAGCAAGAAACTAAGAGAATAGGGCTTACCATCGACCAAATCTTCGATGCTGCTAAAGCAGGCCGTCACCTGGGCCTCCTTGTCGGCCCAGGCAGAGCGCTCAAGCTCAAACTCGGCAAGGAGGCTGGTCTCCGCCGTTTCCACCTTCAACTGGGCCGCCTTGAGGGTTTCCGCCTGTTCGGCAAGTTGGGCGACCAGGCGGTCCCGCTCCTCCGCCAGCTTGCTGCACTCTGCCTCCTTGCCACACAGGGCGGTCTTGGCTTCACCCAGTTGCTGCTGCAGGTTGGCATTAGCCTCGGAAGAAAGAAAGAAAAGAAGAAGGCATGAGTCAAGCGGACAAGACAGAGGAAAGAAATAACCGAGGAGATTCGGCCCGACTGCTCAGCAGTCGTCCCGAACCTCGGGGACTAAAGCCTGCGGGCGCTCCAGCGCGCCCCCGTGGAAAAGAAGTGGTTGACAAGGGAAAAAAGACAACTGAGGAGATTCGGCCCGACTACTCAGCAGTCGGCCTGAACCTCGGGGACTACAGCCCGCGGGTGCGCCCCCGCGAAGAAAGAGGACAGAAACTTACGCCGGCTTTCAGCCAGATGGGCCGTATGCGCCTCCAGCTCCCGAACCTTGGAGTTGTAGGCGGTCGCGCGGAGGTTGAGATAATCCTGCAGAAGAGGCATCAGATAAAATCAACAGTCGAACAATTGTAATATAAAGTTCTGACCCGCCTGCTCAGCAGCTGGCCTGGAACTTGGGGACTACACCCAGTGGGTGCGCTTGCGCGCCCCCACGAGAGAAGCAAAGAAGATCATTCGAAGAAAAAACCCAAAGACAACTTACCCGGATGGCGGTGGGCGAATCCAAGTAAGCCTCATTGCAGCGTTTGAGCACCTCCGCCTGCACCCGAAGCTTGGCCTGGACGGCAAGAGACGCCTGGTTCAAGGCACCAGTTCCGCCCCCGTGTACCCAACCCACGGGTGCGGCACTGGTCGCCACGGTGTCGGGGGGCGACGAGCTCGTGGCGTCGATCTCCTACGGCCGCGATGCTGAGGCCGCCTTCTCCAGATAGCGGCGCGTGGGGATGCGGGCCGAAGGAATCAGGACCGTCACCACCGTATTGTCGACTGGCGGCACCGGAAGCGCCACCGGCTGCTCGTCCCGCGGCTCGCTAGCTGGCGGAGGCGGCGGGGGCGGGGGCGGCGGCACAAAGACGTCCGGCATGGCTATGTCGCTGCCCCCTACTCTCGGATCGGTTAATTGCCGCCGGCTCCTCCGGACATCACCTCGAAATCAGGAGGAGGCGGCGCGGTGTTGAGGGGGCCACGAGTAGCGGCTCTTGGCGGCGGGCGGCCTCTGCGAGCCGCTCCTTCTCCGCGGCCTGGGCTTCCGCCTGCGCCAGCACCCTCTCGGCAGACACAACACACAAGTCCGCCTGCTCCTTGGCCAGGCGGTCGGCCTCCGCCTCATTGCGCGCCTCCCGCGCATTCCGCTCTGTCGCCTCCCGGAGGTCGGCGGCCGGGTCGATCCGCCGACTGGTCGAAGAGGTCGCTGCCGACCTGAGGACCGAGCCGGCGCCCGACTTCTCGAGGGTTAGCAGGGCCCTGAAACAAGAAGACAAGTCAGAATATTTTCACACCAGATTGATGAAAAAAACAAGGAGTAAGGAAATGATTCTTACGCTGACACCATAACTGGCACCTTCGGCTGCCTTTGATATTGGGTCACCCTGGCCGCGGACTCTTTCCGACTGGTCGCCGCGGCCGGATTCTTGGGCTTCTTTGGGGCACTGCCGAACAGGGTCGAGCCCTGTTTCCACTTGCGCTTGCCGCCTGGGGCGGGCAACCCAGAAGAAGGACCGGCGCCAGTGGTGGCGGAGCTCCGGGCGGGGCGCAGCTCATCTTTGTCTTCATCATCGTCGGGCCAAGCCTCCACGTCGCTGCCTCCCTCGGAGCCGCCTGCTCCACCACCGCCGTCCGCTCCACCACCGCCACCTGTCGCGTCATCGACCAGGGCGGCCGCCCCCAAGTCGGGGTCATCCAAGTCACTCTCCGCCCTGTCCGCTGGAGGTTATCACCCGGCCCCAAGAGGGCGGCGTTGCCTCGGACATATAAATCTGCAACCGAGAAGGAATCAAAGTCTTAAAGGACGGCATCATAAAAAGAAACAAAGCATAAGAAAACTGTTCAAAGCACAAAAGAAGAAACTTACAGTAGGGGGCGGGTTGTGGCGAGAGTACGGCCGCTTCCCGTACCGTCACTCCTTCTCCGACATCTTGAGGTCGGAGATCTCGTTTTCCATCCGCGAGACTTCAGCAGGCGGCATTCCCTTCGTGCACAGTCGGCACGGGTCGCGGTGTCTGCCCATCCGGAAGATCGGATGAGAGCGGCTCTGGAGCGGGAGGACCCGACGCTCCATGAAGGCGACGAGAAGGTCGGAGGCGACAAGCCCCTCCGACTCTTGGAGCACTTGGAGTCGGCCGATGGCGGCGCCACGTCCGCCGACACCGGCTTCGGCTTGTACTTCCAGGAGACGCGGGCTCCGGTGGGGGGGGGGCTCGTAGGCCGATAGGTTGAGGAGGTTGGCAGCAGGGTCCATGTTCTCGACGTAGAAATACGACTGCTGCCAGATCTTCATCGATTGTGCCAGCTTGATGACGGGGAAGGCGTTCTGCTTCGTCGGCCGGTGCACAGTGACAAAGCCCCCGCACTCGGCCGCCGTCTCCTTGGCGGAGGTGCCGAGCTTTCCATAGAAGAATGCTCCCCACAGCTTGATTGTAGGGAGGATGCCGAGGTAGCCCTCGCACGTCGTGACGAAGCCGGAGAGCAAGGTCATGGCGTTGGGTGTGAGGTGGTGAGGTTGAAGGTTGTAGAAGTTGAGGAAGATGCGGAAGAAGTCGCTTGCCGGGAGGCCGAAGCCCCGCAGGAAATGCGAGCGGAAGACGACCCGCTCGCCTTCCTACGGCGCTGGTGAGATCTCCGTCTCCGGCGGCACCCGCGCCTTAACGAAGGCCGCACTGGGCATCCGGCGCGTGTTGCGGAGGAAGGTGATGTGATCCTCGATCACGGTCGATCCATCCCAGTCGCCCATGGCTCCAGCGGGCGGCGCGGAGAGGAGAGACGCGTCGGCGATGAGCAACGGCGACGGCGCTACGGCAGCAGTAGCAGCGGAGGCTGAGAAGAGAAGAGGAAGAGTGGGAGGGGGCGCAGGAGCTCTGCCGCACCTCTCCCCCCTCCCTACTTATAGCGTCCGGGCTATGTAGCCGGGGGGCAGGATGTGGGGTCGTGGGATTAACTGCGCCCACATCCCCACGACCCCCCATCTCCCGCGCGCATTTACCCCGTCTTGAATGGTCGTGGGAATGGCAACCGCCCCCTCCGGCGTAGTGAATCCGCCAGGTTGCCGAGGCGTGGTAGTGGCGGGTCTGGCCCGGTATCATGTCCTGTCCAGAACGTGGGGTGGCGGGCTTGCCAGGCTGACGTGCGCCGCGTGGCGCGTCCGTGGCGGGCGGCAGCCTAGGAAGCTTAATAGGCACGCCACCTGTTTCCCCCCTTGAAGTTCAAAATCAACCATATAGCCCGCCTGAACGAGGCCGGCTTGAGCAGTCGGCTAGCCGCAGGACGGATCGACATTCTCCTAGAGCTCGGTGAGGGGGGTAACCGTTGAGACCTCGCGGCCCCTCGACCACGACACGTCACCGGCTTCGGGGACTACTGTCGGAGTAATGGGCCACGGGTAGGCCCACCCGAGTCCCTAGATTTTATCAAGACTTTGGGCCAGCTCCGCCTAGCTGAGCCCCAAGCCGAAACTCTGCCCTCTGGGGCCGGCTGGCTCAGCGGCCAGCTGCCAGAGGGCGGGTGACTCAAGACTACGGTGCTCCGAGTGGCCGGCTCCTGGCGGCCGCCTTCCAGAGAGGGCGGCAAGGAGCAGGCGGCCATCTCGTGACTACGGGGCGGCCGAGCTCCCACTGAGAGTACAAGTCAAAGCATGGCTACAGTGAGGAACGACGCCTCACACATTCGAGACAGGCGTGGCTACAGTGCTCCGTACAGACGGAGATCTCCGCACAATGGAGCACTGTGCCGTATCCACCCCGATGTCACTCCGGGCAGGCAGAGCCCTGTTCCCCATGACGGCCTGTCGGTACGGCCTGCCGGAGGTGGGCCCTATCAGGCAGTGACCCCAAGGAAGACGGCGGAGGCTCAACTAAGCAGGTTGGAGAGTGGCCAGCCTCCAGTAGGCGGCCGTCCCTCGGCCCGAGGCAAGCACGCCATTAAGCTGATAAGACCAGGTGTGGCTACAGTGTCCCCCCACCAGGCGGCGGGGCTGTAGCCACGCTAGGATGACCAAGCCCACGTCACCAACCACACGGCTACAGTAAACAGCCACCAACCAGCCGGCGGGGTCCACTAGGCGATGGGCCCCAGTGGTCGGCGGAGAAGCCGGAGGCCGAAGACACTGACAGCTGGGCCCAGCAGCCGGCCAGATTACCGTTGTACCCCTGGGAGTAGGCCTGTATAAACCCCCCAGGCCACCCATGCAAAGGGTTCGACCCCATTAGAACTAGCCACCCCTTAGAGCAAGAAGAGAGCTTGCCTTGCCTCCCTCTGCCTCTAGCAAATAGCTCGAGGAGCACATTGTATCACTTGTGCCTTAGTGATCATGCGGATACTCCGCAAAGCAGGACTAGGGCTGTTATCTCCTAGGAGAGCCCCGAACCTGGGTAAAGTACGTCGGTGTTCGTGTCTACGCCTTATCCCGCTTCCAGGCACCGGCGACGTTCTACTCGCTCCCACCATGATAAGCCATCCATTGTCATATGTCGCAACCAACCCCCGACAAATTCCAACATCTCCTTTGGCACGCATAAGGTTTGTAAGTTCAAATAGACGATCACCAAACATAGGATCACTAGTATTCATCTTACCCAAAGCAATAGACTTATGGAGAATTTCATCTAGATTTTTCAAGGAATAATTTGGAAAGCATTCCTCAAGAAATTTCCATATAGTGTAGGCACACTCAAGAGTAGGCAAGTTTCTAATTAAGTTTCTAGGCAATCCTCTAATAATAAGTTCGACGGTTCTAAGATTCCTAATCATGTCAATTGACTCATCAAGGGTAGGATGCATAGGATCAACATGAGGTGCACAAGGGCTAGCAATGTACTTGTTCAAATGATATTGATTGAAAAATCACAAGCATCTCATTTTTCCACTCATGAAAATACTCTCCATCAAGAATAGGCACTCTATGTCTAAGACTCCCCAAAGTAGACTCATCCATCTTCCTCCAATGGTGATTAAACCAAGGCAATGGAGACCAATGCTCTGATACCACTTGTAGGACCTTGAGAAGAGGTGTCTAGAGGGCGGTGATTAGACACTAAGTACCAAAGTTGCAGTTTTTAAGTTCTTTAAGTTTAAGTGGAGTTTAGGCACAAGTTTAACATTCACAATACATAACAAGCAAGCATGCAAAGAGTATATGAGCAGCGGAAAGTAAAGCATGCAACTTGCAAGAATGTAAGGAGAAGGGTTTTGGAGGATTCAAATGCAATTGGAGACACGGATGTTTTTGGCATGGTTCCGATAGGTGGTGCTATCATACATCCACGTTGATGGAGACTTCAACCCACGAAGGGTAACGGTTGCGCGAGTCCACGGAGGGCTCCACCCACGAAGGGTCTACGAAGAGGCAACCTTGTCTATCCCACCATGGCCGTCACCGACGAAGGACTTGCCTCACTAGCGGTAGATCTTCACGAAGTAGGAGATCTCCTTGCCCTTACAAACTCCTTGGTTCAACTCCACAATATTTTCGGAGGCTCCCAAGTGACACTTAGCCAATCTAGGAGACACCACTCTCCAGGAAGTAATAAATGGTGCATTGATGATGAACTCCTTGCTCTTGTGCTTCAAATGATAGTCTCCCCAACACTCAACTCTCTCTCATGGGATTTGGATCTGGTGGAAAGAAGATTTGAGTCGAAAGCAACTTGGGGAAGGCTAGAGATCAAGATTCATATAGTAGGAATGGAATATCTTGGCCCCAACACATGAGTAGGTAGTTCTCTCTCAGAAATAGGATGCTGGAAGTGTACGTTCGTTCTGATGGCTCTCTTCACGAATGAAGAGGAGGTGGAGGGGTATATATAGCCACCACACAAAATCTAACCGTTACACACAATTTACCAAACTCGGTGGGACCGAATCAACAAACTCAGTCGGACCGATTTAGTAAACCTAGTGACCGTTAGGATTTTCGGTGGGACCGACATGCAACTCGGTAGGACCGATATGGTTAGGGTTAGGGCATAACGTAATCTCGTTGAGACCGATTACACAAACTCGGTGAGACCGATTTTGGTAATTAGCTAACCAGAGAGTTGGTCAGGCAAACTCGGTTGGACCGATTACACAAACTCAGCAGGACCGATTTTGGTAATGAGTCAACCAGGAAGTTTTCGTTGTAATCTCGGTAGTACCAATTTCTCAAACTCGGTGAGACCGATTTTGGTAATGGACACACACAGAGAGATTACAATCCCATCTCGGTGAGACCGAGATCCCTATCAATGAAACCGATTTGCCTAGGGTTTGTGGCAGTGGCTATGTCATCTGAACTCGGTGGCACCGGATAGAAAGAATCGGTGTGGCCGAGTTTGACTTTAGGTTTAGGACATATGTGTGGAAGTGGGAAAGTAGTTGAGGGTTTTGGAGCATGTCACTAAGCACTGTGGAGCAAGAAAAAGATTAAGCAACACCTCATCCCTTCTTGATAGTATTGTCTTTTCCTATAGACTCAATGTGATCTTGGATCACTAAAATATAAAATGAAGAGTCTTGATCTTGAAGCTTGAGCCAATCCTTTGTCCTTAGCATCTTGAAGGTTTTCCCACATCCTTTAGTCCATGCCACTCCATTGTTGAACTTATCTGAAACATACTAGATAAAAGTGTTAGTCTAACAAGACATATGTTGACATTAATTACCAAAACCACCTAGGGAGCACTTGTGCTTTCAGAACCCCAATACACACTTCTTGGGGTTAACCCGAAGATCCAATGTGCGCAGGCTGGCGAACGTCTCCTCCAGATCTTCTATTAGAGTCCTGGCCTCCCGAGACTTCACCACTATATCATCAATGTAGGCCTCTGCGTTCCTCTCGAGCTGCGAACCCAGGGCGATGTGCATCAACCGCTGGAAGGTTGCTCCGGCGTTGCGTAGCCCGAAGGGCATGCAGGTGTAGCAGTACACCCCGCATGGGGTGAGGAATGTCGTCTTCTCCACATCCTACATGGCCATCTTGATCTGGTGGTAGCCGGATAAGGCATCTAGGAAGCACAACAGGTCACACTCGATGGTGGAGTCAACAATCTGGTCAATGCGAGGGAGCGGGAAGGGATCTTGCGGGCAGGCCTTGTTGAGGTTTGTGAAATCGACACACATGCACTCCTTCCCTCCTTTCTTGGGGACGATGACGGGTTCACTAGCCACTCTGGGTACCGCACCTGTCTGATGACCCCTGTGACTTGTAGCTTATGGGTTTCTTAGACGATGAAGTCCTGCTTCTTGATGGACTGGCGGCGACCCTTCGGCTTCACCGGCCGCACATTTGGGCATACCCTCAGGTGGTGCTCGATTACCCCCCTTGGGACCCCAGCCAGGTGTTTGGGTTCCCAAGCGAATACATCCTTGTTGGCTCGCAAAAAGTTGATCAATGCCTCCTCTTGATCCCGAGGGAGGCCAGCCCCTATATTGAAGGTGGCGCTGGCCGTCCTATCCTCGCAGACCGGCACTTGCTTTGTCTTGGCTCGGGCTTGGGAGAACAACTGCTTCTTCTTTGCAGGCGCAACTTCTGGGGCCTCCTGATCATTCTTTTTGCCGGGTAGCACGGCCGCGACTGTCTTGAAGGCGACCTTGAGGGCCTGCAGCGCGCCTTTGGTGTCCCCCGCCACCGTGAGGACACCATTGCTGCTAGGCATCTTCATGAGGTTGTACGAGGGGTGGGGCGCAACCATAAACTGGGCCAAGGCTGGGTATCCCAGGATAGTATTGTATGGCAGGTCGATCTTGGCAATGTCGAAGTCGATGAGCTCGGTGTGATAGTTGTCGCGGGTCCCAAAGGTGACAAGGAGACGGATATGCCCCAGGGGCGTGGTGGAGCCATCGCTGACCCCGGAGAAAGGCTTGGAGGGGCGGGGCCGGCTGGGCGGCACATGGAGCAGGCCGAACGCCTTTGGGGAGAGCATGTTGAGGCCGGCTCTGCCGTTGATGAGGGTCCTGGTGATCGCCATGTGGCAAATGGAGGGGGTGCAGAGCATCAGGAGCGTGCCTGCGCCCGTCGTGGTGGCTGGGTTATCCTCAGGGCCAAAGGCGAGGTCAGCACGGGGTGCTGCCTAGCCCGGGGGAGCCCCCGAGCCCACCTGAGTGTCGCCTGCCCACCGGTGGAACTGCTTGATGTGGCGGTCGGAGGGAGGCGCCTGCGAGCCACCTCTGGGAGCTGCGACGACCGGGGGCACCGACGCCATGTAGTGGGCAAGGAAGAGGTCGCGCAGCTCCTCCCAGGAGGCCACGGAAGATGCCGGCAGGTTGAGCAACCAGGCGCGTGGTGCGCCTATGAGGCCCATGGGGAACCAGTTAGCCTTCACCTTGTTGTCTCCGCCAGCCGCCCAAACTGCCTCCTCGTATGCCTAAAGAAAGAGGGCTAGGTCTGCCGCACCATCGTAGCACGGCGGCATCTCTAGTCGAAACTTGGGCGGCCACTGCACCTGCCGCTGGGAGAGGGTGAAGCAACGCAACCCCGACGCTTCTTCGGGAACGCGCGTTGACGGGGCCAACGGAGGAGCACCCGCCATAGGGGTCAGTGGCACGATCTAGAGGTCGAGGAAGAGGATTCCGACACACCCCTACCCGACGCGCCAAATGTCGGATTTAGGGATCCGGCAACCCTTGAGAGGTTCAAACTCTGGGGTGCGTGCGGAGATCTCAGCCTGCCCAGTCTGCCTACTCGTGATCCTCCAAGGCCTAGTGCGTCGAGCTCAAAGAGACACAAAGACACAAAGATTTATACTGGTTCGGGCCACCGTTGTGGTGTAATACCCTTATCCAGTGTGGTGTAGTGGATTGCCTCGAGGGGCTATGGATGAACTAGTACAGTGGATGAACAAGGCTCAGGAGGTGAGGAGTTCTTGAGCTGGTGTGGTGCTCTACTTGTTCTGATCCCGGTCATTTTCTATGGTGGTAGCTAAGTCCTATATATAGTGGCCTTGGTCCTCTTCCCAAATATGAGCGGGAAGGGATTCCACAATGGCGGGATTTGAAAGGGGACTCGTAGTACAGTCTATCCTGACAAAAGTAGTTTTCGCGTGTGAAAAGCCTCTGGTTGTGACGCTGTGGTGGGCTCGTTGATGACCTATGTCATGCCGTCCTCACGGTCTTGGTCATGTTGCACCAGAATGGAAACATTTGGCTGATTCCTCGGGACTCCGCGCCTGTGGCTTGCCTCCCTTGCACCAAAGAGGAAACCCGCACTCTGCACCCGCCTGGCGCCTGCCTGGCCTTGGTCTGAGGTAACTTGCATAGAAGTCTCCGCCCCTCAGGAGCCCTCCTGAGGAGGCCACCTCCTTCGAGGGTCTTGGCGTCGTCCGCCTCGCGAGGCTTGGCCCCTCGCGAGGGTCTTGCGGTGTTGGCATTGAAGCTGGGCCATACCAGGCCGATGATGAAGCCACGTGGTGGGCCGCAGGCAGGTAGGGCTGGATACCCCCGAATCTAGGACACCGACAGAGCTACGTCAGCGACGAGCTCAGGTGGTGGCGTGTGCGGTGAAGCTCGTTGCAGTCGCTGCAAAGGGCGGCAGCGAGAACAGGGGGGATGGGGAGAGGCAGAAGCTCACAGTGGTCTCGATGAGCTAGACGGCGCGTTCGGCGACGAGCTATAGTAGTGGTGATGGTGAAAGGGATCTCCGGCGATGGCGGTGTCGGGCAAGGTCAGTGCAGTGGTTCCGGGGCGAACGAGCCCTCGGGGCTCGGTCTGGTCGATGGAGAGGAGGACGGAGGAGCTGCTGGACACGGCGAGGCGGCGTGGAGACGACTGTGAACGCGTCTACGACGGCGATGCGGCTGCGGCTACATCGGCCATGGTGGGGGAGAACAAGAGTGAGGCGCTGGGGGAGAAGTGAGGTGTCCAGGGGGTCGGGGAAACGATGTGGAGGTCGTCCAGGCGTCTAGGGGCGCGAGCAGCAAGCAGGTGGCGCCGTGGCAAGCTCGCGTGCGTCGGCGTCACCTCTCTGCCTGCCTGGCGGGGATGAAGCAGCTGGCTGGCGCGGGCCAGCACGATGCTGGGCCGCCAGGTGGCCAGCTGGTGGCTTTTCCAGGTAACTGAGTTTTTCTTATATTTTCTGTTTTCTTTTCTTTCTGCAAGTTTGTGGCTTTTCTAAAAATACTTAGGCACTTTCAAAAATCACCAAACTGCACATGCCCACTGTATGGAATATATCCTATAGTAAAATTTTTAGTTTGAGATTATTTGGACATTTAAAATATTTTATAGCATTTAAATGCCCAAATGAAATTAACATATGATCTAATCCAGTGACCTTAGGATGACCTAGAAAAGTGTGCACCATTTCTGTCAGAGGTTAAGACAAAGGCAAAGATGATGAACATTTTAGAAGGGCATTTCAGGATCATTGAAAATAATTTTAGTAAACCCTAGTGGGATTAAGGGGGTGCTGGGGGTTCTTTCATCCCCATTTCCAAGTTTCTAATAAAGGTAAACATGACGCCATTACTCTAATGCATGAACTAGCTAGGGTGTGACAACTCACCCCCACTCAGAAAAATCTCATCCCGAGATTTAGTATCCTCCGGAAAGAGGGTGGGGTACTCAAGTCGAAGACGATCCTCCCTTTCCCAAGTGACTTCTTTCTCGGAATGGAGTGACCATTGAACCTTGAAAAACTTGATGTTATGGCGTCGAGTGGTACGCTCGGCTTGAGATAACAGAACAGGGTATTCTCGATATGTGAGATTATCTTGGAGATCATGCGTTTCATGGTCCACTCCACGGATAGGATCCGAGAAGCAACACCTGAGTTGAGAATCGTGGAAGACATCATGGACTCTGGAGAGGTGCGGAGGTAGTTCCAATTGGTAGGCAACTTCTCCTCGTTTGGCAAGAATACAAAAGGGTCCAATGTAGCGAGGAGCTAACTTTCCTTTGATACCGAAGCGATGGGTTCCCTTCAGAGGAGTAACCCAGAGGTAAGCCTTCTCGTCAACTTCAAAAGTCATAGCCTTATGTTTTCGATCATATTGGCTCTTTGGACGAGATTAGGCTATTTTCAGCTTTTCACGAATAATGCAAACTTGCTCTTCTGCTTCCTGGATCATGGCCGGGCCAAAAAATTGTCTTTCCCTGGTTTCTGGCCAGTTAAGAGGCGTTTGACACCGTCGTCCATAGAGAACTTCAAAAGCAGCTTTGCCCAAGCTAGGATGATAGCTATTGTTATAAGCAAATTCGGCAAATGGAAGGCATTTCTCCCAATCCATTCCGAATGAGATAACAGAATCTCGGAGCATATCTTCCAGAATTTGGTTGACGCATTCTACTTGACCACTAGATTGAGGGTGAAAGGTGGTGCTAAAGGAGATATGAGTTCCCATAGCATTTTGGAAACTTTTCCAAAATCGAGAGGTGAAGAGACTTCCACGAATTGGGTGCCATTCTCGGTAATTACTCTGTTGAGTACTCCAAAACAACACACCAGTCCCTTGAAGAGCTTGATAGCTGATTGCGCCTTCACCTTTCACACTGGCTCTAGTTCGGGCCACTTTGTAAACTTGTCGGTAGCCACGTACAAGAATTCAAAGCCCCCGATCGCATGGGGAAAGGGGCCCAAGATGTCGAGCCCCCAGACCGCGAAAGGCCAGGATAAAATGATGGTCTGCAAGGCTTGAGCTAGCTGATGAATACTCTTGGAATGAAACTGACATGCTTCACACTTGGTGACGAGTTCAGTAGCATCCCAGAGGGCGGTGGGCCAGTAGAATCCTTGCCGGAAAGATTTCCCAACAAGTGTTCTTGTTCCCAGATGTGATCCACACACACCCCCATGTATCTCCGCCAACAACACTAGTCCGTCTTGTTGACTGATACACTTTAGCTTCACGCCGTTCAGCCTCTTTTATGTACAGAATGTTGTCCACAAACTGGTACATACTCGACTGTCGGGCCACTCTCTCAGATTCCTCTGGATCATCAGGAAGTCCTCCAGTTTGCAAGAATCGGACTATGTATTGTGCCCATGCCGGAGCCTGGGGCTCGACGGCGAGGACCAAAGGCATTTCTTCGGCAGTTGGAGTGCTTTCCTCAAAGACAAGAACTTGGGATTCTTCTTGAGAGTGCGACTCATCGGTCAGCGTAGGATCTTCCCCGGCAACCTTCTCACCAGCGGCTTCGGGGAGCTCTGCCGGGAAATGTTTGCTTGTCTTGAGTTTTATTCTTTTTCTTGCCAAGGCTGATCGAGAAACCGATGGTTGGTTGAAGTGGAGCACAAAAGTGCCTGGTTCAACATGAAGCTTCTGTGCAGCGCACTCCGACAAGTGATTAGTGATGATGTTTTCCGCACGAGGCATGTGCTCCGTTTGCAGCCCGTCAAAGTGCTGCTCTAGCTTCCTCACCTCTTCCACGTAAGCTTCCATCAGCGGGCTTTGATAATTCTTGTTTACCTACTTCACAACGAGCTGGGAGTCACCGCGTATGATCAACTTCTTGATCCCCAACTTTATAGCAACCCAGAGCCTGGCAAGGAGCCCTTCATATTCTGCTGTGTTGGTGGTGGCGTCTTACGCAGGTAAATACATTTGGATGGCATACTTGAGGTGTTCTCTGATAACCCACAAGTATAGGGGATCAATTGTAGATCTTTTGATAAGTAAGAGTGTCGAAACCAACAAGGAGCTAAAGGTAGTACAACTATTCCCTCAAGTTCTATCAACCACCGATACAACCCTACGCACACTTAACATTCTCTTTACCTAGAACAAGTATGAAACTAGAAGTACATTGTAGGTGTTGTTGGATAGGTTTGCAAGAATATAAAGAGCCCGTAAATAAAAACTAGGGGTTGTTTAGGTAAAGAAGCAATAAAGTTAGTATAGCGAGTATGGAAAAGTGGTGGTAGGAGTTGTGAAATTGTCCCTAAGCAATTGACTATGTTACTTGACCGATAGCAAGTTTTTTGTGGGAGAGGCCACTGCTAGCATGTCATCCCTGACTTGGAATTCTATGCACTTATGATTGGAACTATTAGCAAGCATCCGCAACTACTAACGTTCATTAAGGTAAAACCCAACCATAGAAGTAAGATATATTGGTCCCCCTTCAATCCCGTATGCATCAATTTCTATGCTAGGTTGAAGCTTCTGTCACTCTTGCCCTCCAATACATAGTCCTATCAACATACAACTAACCCTATGGTGTGATCCACGCGCACGCTCATATGATGGGCACCAAAGAACATCAACATAAACACAAGCAAATTAAACCAATCATAGCAATTCACCAATTACCGATAGGACAATGAAAATCTACTCAAACATCATAGGATGGTAACACATCATTGGATAATAATATGAAGCATAAAGCACCATGTTCAAGTAGAGGGTACAACGGGTTGCGGGAGAGTGGGCCGCCTGTAGATAGATGGGGGGAGGTGATGGAGATGTTGGTGAAGATGACGGAGGTGTTGGTGTAGATCGCGGGATGATGATGGCCCCAGCAGCGTTCTGGCACCACCAGAAGCGAGGGGGAGAGAGCCCCCATTCTTCTTCTTCTTCCTTGACCTTCTCCCTAGATGGGAGAAGGTTTTCCCCTCTGGTCCATGGTGTTCATGGCTTGGGAGGGGCGAGAGCCCCACCGAGATTGGATATGTCTCTCTGTCTCTCTCTGTTTCTGTGTTCCTGGTTCTACCCTTTCAGCGTTTCTTATATTCCTAGAGATCCGTAACTCTGATTGGATTGAATCTTTGAACACAATTTGTTCCCGGATATTAGCTTTCTTGCAGCAAAAGAAGGGCAACAACCGCATTACGGGGTTTCCAGGAGGGTCAGGGGCGCGCCCACCCCCCTAGGGCGCGCCCCCTGCCTCGTGGGCCCCTCGAGCATCGTCTCGTGTTGATTGTTCTTCCCAAAATTCATAAATATTCCAAAAAAATCCTCATCCGTTTTTATCCCGTTTGGACTCCATTAGATATGGATTTTCTGCAAAACAGAAAACATGAAACAAATAGGAACTGGCACTGGGCACTAGATCAATACGTTAGTCCCAAAAATAGTATAAAAAGTTGCCAAAAGTATACGAAAGTTGTATAATATTGACATGGAACAATAAAAAATTATAGATATGACGGAGAAGTATCAGCATCCCCAAGCTTAATTCCTGCTCGTCCTCGAGTAGGTAAATGATAAAAAAATGATAATTTCTGATGTGGATGCTACCTAGCATAATCTTGAAAATATATATAATCATGGCATAAATATTAAGACACGAGTGATTCAAAGCAATAGTCTATCATTTGACATAAAAGAATTTAATACTCGAGCATCCCAACAAACAATCATGTCTTTCAAAATATCAATGCTAAAGAACGCTATCCCTACAAAATGATATAGTCTTGTATGCTCCCTTTTCTTAACACAAGGTACCCCTCATTCCCATCCCGGTGTCAGCCAAGCAATTGGTTCATACTTTTTAACGCGCTTTAGCTTTTTCAACCCTCACGCAATACATGAGCGCAAGCCATGTATATAGCACTACAGGTGGAATAGAGTATGGTGGTGGAGGTTGTGTGGAGAAGACAAAAAGGGAGAAAGTCTCACATCGACGTGGCTAATCAACGGGCTATGGAGATGCCCATCAATTGATGTCAATGCGAGGAGTAGGGATTGCCATGCAACGGATGCACTGGAGCTATAAGTGTATGAAATCTCAAACTGAAACTAAGTGCGTGTGCATCTAACTTGCTTGCTCATGAAGACCTCGGGCATTTGAGGAAGCCCATCATCGGAATATATAAGCCAAGTTCTATAATGAAAAATTCCCACTAGTATATGAAAGTGACAATATAGGAGACTGTATACATGAAGAATATGGTGCTATTTTGAAGCACAAGTGTGGTAAAAGGATAGTAACATTGCCCCTTCTCTCCTTTTGTCTCATTTTTTATTTTCTCTTTTTTTGGTGGGCTTCTTTGGCCTCTTTTTTGGCGGCTTCTTTGGCCTCTTTATTTTTCATAAAGTCTGGAGTCTCATCCCAACTTGTGGGGGAATCATAGTCTCCATCATCCTTTCCTCACTTGGGCAATTCTCTAATAATGATGATCAGCACACTTTTATTTACTTACAACTCAGTATTACAACCTGATACTAGAACAAAAATATGACTCTATATGAATGCCTCTGGTGGTGTACCGGGATGTGCAACGATCTAGTTTAGCAATGACATCAAAAAAGGTCAAGCCATGAAAACATCATGCTAGCTATCTTACGATCATGCAAAGCAATATGACAATAAATGCTCAAGTCATGTATATGATGATGAGGGAAATAGCATGGCAATATATCTCGGAATGGCTATGGAAATGCCATAATAGGTAGGTATGGTGGCTGTTTTGAGGAAGATATAAGGAGGCTTATGTGTGATAGAGTTTATCGTATCACGGGGCATGGATGCACCGGCGAAGTTTGCACCAACTCTCGAGGTGAGAAAGGGCAATGCACGGTACCGAAGAGGCTAATAATTATGGAAGGGTGAGAGTGCGTATAATCCATGGACTCACATTTGTCATAAAGAACTCATATACTTATTGCAAAAGTTTATTGTCCCTCGAAGCAAAGTACTACTACGCATGCTCCTAGGGGGGAGGTTGGTAGGAGTTAACCATCGCGCGCCCCCGACCTTCACGCAAAGATAAACAATCAAAATACAATGCACGCCAATTTGGTTACATAGTTAGGAGACCATACGTGCATGCTTTAGGTATCACAAACCTTAACACCAATATTCTTACTAAACACAACCATTTACTAGAACCTCCCACATATTATCATCTCTATATCGCAAAACTATTGCAAGGAATCAAACATATCATATTCAGTGATCTACAAGTTTTATGTAGGATTTTATGACTAACCATGTGAATGACCAATTCATGTCATCTCTCTAAATAGATATAAGTGAAGTAAGAGAGTTTAATTCTTTTTACAAAAGATAGGACCACGTTCTAACAAATATAAGTGAAGGAAAAGAGCATTCTACAAATGGTGGTTTTCTATGTGAAGAGAAACATGCAATCCAAACTTCAAATGTTATAAGTGAAGCACATGAAGCATTCTATAAAGCCATACTCAAAAGATTTACTTGAGGTGCAATGAGAATTCTATAAATCAACCATGGACTATCTCATACCAGCATGGTGCATAAAAGAAAAGTGAAAACTAAATGCAAAAGACGCTCCAAGATTTGCACATATCGCATGAATGAAACGAATCCGAAATCATACCGATACTTGTTGAAGAAAGATGGGATGCCTTCCAGGGCATCCCCAAGCTTAGACGCTTGAGTCTCCTTGAATATTTACTTAGGGTGCCTTGGGCATCCCCAAGCTTGAGCTCTTGCCTCTCCTCCTTTTCCTCATATCAAGACCTCCTCGATCTTCGAACACTTTATCCACACAAAACTTCAACAGAAAACTCGGTAAGATCCGTTAGTATAATAAAGCAAATCACTACTCTAAGTACTATTGCAAATCAATTAATATTTTGTTTTTGCATTGTAGCTATTGTAATATAACTTTTCCATGCCTTAATCCACTGATAGAAATTGATAATTTCATCAAAACAAGCAAACTATGCATCAAAAACAGAATCTGTCTTAAATAGGACAGTCTGTAGTAATCTGAACATTCACCATATTTCTGGTACTTACAAAATTCTGAAAAATTACGAAAAATAAAAAAATTGTATAGAAAGAGAGTGCAAAAAGTTTCAGAACCGTTTGACTTTCCAGTAAACAATGTAAAATCACGCACTACAGCCAAAGTTTCTGTCCTGCACCGCACAAACCAACAAGCATTGTAAAGATCCTAAAGGAAAACCATGGGACATTATTTTTATTACATAAACTTTATGAAAGCAAAAAAAAGAAATAAATGACTCTCCAAAACTTCTGGGTTGTCTCCCTGGCAGCGCTTTCTTTAAAGCCATTAAGCTAGGCATATAGTGCTCAAGTAATGGATCCACCCGGATCCCAAGGTATATCAATGACAATTTTAATTAACAATGATTTGTGATTTAGCAGTGAGCACAAAGTAACATATATCATGTAATAACAAAGTCTAACTCTCTTCCTATGCATCGGCATGTCATAAAATAACAATTCATGCACACCAAGTAAAGGCCTATGCATAGTATAAGCAGTTTCTTGCAATTCTATCATGTTGGAAACATAAAGAGGCGGAGATGTTGTTCCTCTCTCAAAATAATTGCAAGTTGGAGCAGAAAGAACATGCATATTATATCTATCAAAATCATCTTGTGCAATGGTAAAAGGCAACCCATCAATATAATCCTTAATAAGCACAAACTTCTCTGATATAGTGTAGTCGAGAGAATTCAAAAAGATAATAGGACTATCATCCGTGGGTTCAATAGCAACAATTTAATGTTTAACATAAGGAACTATAGCAAGTTCATCTCCATAAGCATCCTTCATATTGGCATCATGGCCAGAAGCATAGCAAGCATTGTCAAAAAGGGATATTTCAAGAGAATCAACGGGATCATAACAATCATCATAGCAATCATCCTTCGGTAAGCATGAAGGGGAATTAAACAATGTATGAGTTGAAGAGTTACTCTCATTATAAGGTGGGCACGGGTAGCTAATCCACTCTTCCTCCTTTTGTTCTTCGCTCTCCTCATCATCTTTTTCATCCAATGAGCTCATAGTTTCATCAATTTCTTGTTCCATAGACTCCTGCAAAATATTAGGCTCTTCATGGACAGCGGAGGAGTCCTCAATATATGGTTTAAAATAGGCATTAGAAGCATAATTATCATAACAATATTTAAGTATGGCAAAATTTTCAGATTTGTAAAGAGTAGCATCATACTTTCCAATCAAAGAAGCAATTTCATAAGCACCCTTAAAAGCATCTTCAATTTGTTGAACATCATAGTAATTATAAACACCCTTGGCATTCGAAGATACGATTCCATTATCACTAAACTCACATTGGTAGGGAAGGTGTTTCTTAGGGTCTTCAGAACAACAAGTAAAATCATATATTTCACATAAATTCCAAGCATAGCATTGCAAACGATGAATTTGATCCAATAAAAGTTTCCCTTTTTGAGATAAGCGGTGTTGCACATAAAAAGCATGCTCATCTAAAGATTTCCCCTCAACTAAGCTAGTTGGGGTTTCAGCACGAGCACATAGGGATCAAAGATGATCCAAGTAAAAAGCTTCAGGAGTGTGATAGATTTTGAGTGGTTCTTCAACCATTGGTGTAGTAGGTACAACTAATTTTTTTGGTATTTTGCGTTTCCGACCCATAACTAAAGATAGAAAACAAGCGCACAAAATAAAAACTACTTAGTGATAAAGCAAACAAGCACACACGATAATATTCACCCCACACTACAACTCCCCGGCAACGGCGCTAGAAAAAGGTCTTGATAACCCACAAGTATAGGGGATCAATTGTAGCCTCTTTCGATAAGTAAGAGTGTCGAACCCAACGAGGAGCTAAAGGTAGAACAAATATTCCCTCAACTTCTATCGACCACTGATACAACTCTACGCATGCTTAACGTTCGCTTTACCTAGAACAAGTATGAAACTAGAAGTACTTTGTAGGTGTTGTTGGATAGGTTTGCAAGAATATAAAGAGCACGTAAATAAAAACTAGGGGATGTTTAGGTAAAGAAGCAATAAAGTTAGTATAGCGAGTATGGAAAAGTGGTGGTAGGAGTTGAAAAATTGTCCCTAAGCAATTGACTACGTTACTAGATCGATAGCAAGTTTTTTGTGGGAGAGGCCACTACTAGCATGTCATCCCTGACCTGGAATTCTATGCACTTATGATTGGAACTATTAGCAAGCATCTGCAACTACTAACATTCATTAAGGTAAAACCCAACCGTAGCATTAAGATATATTGGTCCCCCTTCAATCCCGTATGCATCAATTTCTATGCTAGGTTGAAGCTTCTGTCACTCTTGCCCTCAAATACATAGTCCTATCAACATACAACTAACCCTATGGTGTGATCCACGCACGCGCTCATATGATGGGAACCAAAGGACAGCAACATGACCACAAGCAAATTAAACCAATCATAGCAATTCACCAATTACCGATAGGACAACAAAAATCTACTCAGACATCATAGGATGGCAACACATCATTGGATAATAATACGAAGCATAAAGCACCATGTTCAAATTGAGGGCACATCGGGTTGCGGGAGAGTGGACTGCTGTAGATAGATGGGGGAAGGTGATGGAGATGTTGGTGAAGATGACGGAGGTGTTGGTGTAGATCACGGTGATGATGATGGCCCCGATGGTGTTCCGTCGCCACCGGAAGCGAGGGGGAGAGAGCCCCCCTTCTTCTTCTTCTTCTTCCTTGACCTTCTCCCATCAGAAGCGAGGGTTTCCCCTCTGGCCCGTGGTCTCCATGGCTTGGGAGGGGCGAGAGCCCCTCCGATATTGGATCTGTCTCTCTGTCTCTCTCTGTTTCTGCGTTCCTGGTTCTACCCTTTCACCGTTTCTTCTATTCCCGGAGATC
Source organism: Triticum aestivum (assembly GCF_018294505.1). Lineage (NCBI taxonomy): Eukaryota > Viridiplantae > Streptophyta > Magnoliopsida > Poales > Poaceae > Triticum > Triticum aestivum. The sequence goes on from NC_057798.1 coordinate 379,493,663, forward strand.
CGTAACTCCGATTGGATTGAAACTTTGAACACGATTTATTTTCGGGTATTAGCTTTCTTGTGGCGAAAGAAGGGCAGCAACTACCTTACGGGGTGTCCACCAGGGTCAGGGGTGCGCCCCCTGCCTCGTGGACCCCTCGAACATCGTCTCGCATTGATTATTCTTCCCAAAATTCATAAATATTCCAAAAAAAATCTCCGTCCGTTTTTATCCCGTTTGGACTCTGTTTGATATGGATTTTCTGTGAAACAAAAAATATGCAACAAATAGGAACTGGCACTCGGCACTGGATCAATATGTTAGTCCCAAAAATAGTATAAAAAGTTGCCAAAATTATATGAAAGTTGGGTAATATTGGCATGGACCAATCAAAAATTATAGATACGATGGAGACGTATCATTCTCCGGTGGGCGCAATGATTAACACCCCCACTCCAGCACGTTGGAGCGAGAAAGCACCATACATGACCCATTCCTTAGGGCCTCCTTGCCAGGGAGGGTAGTTTCCATAATCTCCTCATCAGGTGTCGCCGTCCACTCTGCTATGAAATATGCCTCTAGTTTGGATAGTTGTTGTGCTCTCAAATCTTAAAGCAAAACTTGATAGCTACAGAGCCCACTCTACTATCCTGCCTGTGGCTTCGGGGTTCCTCAAGATTCACTATAGTGGGAGGTGAGTCACAATGGTGATTTCGTGGGCTTGAAAGTAATGTCGCAGCTTCCTCGAGGCCATGAAGAGGCCGAAGATCAACTTTTGGACTCTGGAGTACCTTGATCTAGCCGCCTGCAAGAGGGAGCTAACAGCGTAAACTGGTCACTGCACCATCTTGCTTCTTGCCATCGCTTCCCGCCTACCAGTACCAATCAGTGGTTCCCTTACGTCAGCGCTGACAAGCCTTGCCGGGGACAAAGTTGGTACAACACTAGGTGGTTCTTCCGCAGTAGCTTCTTCGCTCTCCACCTCTCTCTGCGCCACTAGGGCAGCACTAACCATTTGAATTTTCACCGCTAGGTACAACAACAATGACTCTTGTGGTTTGGGCGTGACCAGGGTTGGAGCAGAGGAAAGGTAAGCTTTCAAGTCCTGTAGCGCAGCCTCGGACTCTAGAGTCCATCTCAGTGGACCAGCCTTCTTCAAAGTTTTGAAGAATGATAAGACGTGCTTAGCGGATTTAGAAATGAACCTGCTCAGTCCGGCCACATAGCCGGTCAGACCTCTCACATCTTTGAAGGTATTAGGAGCTTGAATCTGTTCTATCGCCTTGATCTTATCGGGGTTGTCCTCTATCCCTCGCTGAGACACAAAGAACCCAAGAAGCTTGCTGGACGGAATGCCAAACTCACATTTCTCTGGGTTGAGCTTCAAGTTGATCTTCCGCAAGTTTGCAAAGGTTTCTTATAAATCCTCGATGAGTGAAGATTTGTCCTTGGTCTTGACCACTATATCATCTATATACGCTTCAATGTTCCTGTGCAGCTGCGGTTTGAACACGCCCCTTGGGAATGTGGAACCAATACTTTTTAGCTCGAAAGGCATACGCACAAAGCAGTACGTGACACATGGGGTAATAAAGGCTGTCTTTTCGTCGTCTTCCTTGGCCATGAAGATCTAATGGTACCCAGAGTACGCATCCAGGAAGGAAAACAAGTCACATCGAGAGGTGGAATCAACAATATGATCAATCCGTAGCAAGGGGAAAGGAGCCTTTGGACAAACCTTGTTCAAGTCCGTGAAGTTAATACAAAGTCTCCACTTCCTGTTAGCCTTACGCACCACCACTGGATTAGCTAACCTAGTTGGATGAAGTACTCCTCAAACTAAACCTGCTGCTTCCAGCTTCTTAATTTCCTCAGCCATGAACTGTTGCCGCTCCAAGTCCTGCTTCCTGACTTTTTGCTTGACGGGGAGGGCATGACGAAATACAACAAGGTGGTGCTCGATTACCTCCCTAGGAACACCGGGATGTCAGATGCCTGCCAAGCAAACACATCAACATTTGCCCGCAGGAAGGCAACAAGCACACTTTCCTATTTGTCGTCGAGGGTAGCACTAATGGTGAAAGTACAATCAGTGTCATCCTGCCACGCCAGAACTTTCTTGGTTGTAGGGGGAGTAGCCTTGGATCTTTTGCCAGTCGAACTCTCGGGCAAGTCGCTGTCGGGTGCGGCGCGCTCCGAAGAGACGCACTTCCCTGGGTCCTTATCGACATCCTTGTTGGTTCCCTTAACTTTCTTCTCCTACTTGACAGGAGCCGAGGTCCTGACAGCCTCCGCTGCCACCATGTCTCTACACATCTTATCCATGCAGATGACTGCATCTCTCTTATCCGATGGGACAGTAATGAGCTCCATGGGACCAGGCATCTTCAAAATGTTGTAGGCGTAGTGGGACGCCGCCATGAACTTTGCCAGAGCTAGTCGACCAAGAATCCCGTTAAATGACAGGGGAAGTTCAACAACACCGAACACAATTTTCTTAGTCCTGAAGTTTATTTCCCCGTGAAATGTTACCGACAGGGTAATCTTCCCCTTCGGCTGGTTCCTCCCCTAGTTGAACCCTTGAAAAGTGGTAGCCTTCTTCAGGTCTTCATCAGGAATCTGTAGTTTCTTCAGCACATCAGGAGAAATCAAATTCAACCCTGCCCCATCGTCAACCAACATTTTGGTGACCTTGAGGTTGCGGATAGTTGGTGAAACGAACAACGGCAAACATCTCACTCCAGTAGTGCGGTTTGGATGATCCTAAATGTCAAAGATGATGGGCATGCGGGACCACTTTGCGTGGTTCTCATGCGCTTGCCACTGGCTATGCAACATTAACCTCACGCAACCACTACTAGAATTGGCGGTGAGAGGAGTGCAACGACGCACCCCCATGAATGGACATCGCCTCACTAGCTCTTTGAAACTCATGTTCACTGGTTTCATCATCCTCTTCTTCGCTGTTATCCTCATTTTCCTTCTTCTCACGACCCTTGGTGGGTTTCTCTTTTTGTTGATCAGACTTTCCGCAGTGTTCGTTACGACCACCACGGCCTTTCCCGCCAGCACTATTCTGATTTCTCTCCTTGTCACACCTTTCATACTCAGCTTTGTGCTTCTCAACCAACTACTCAACTTGTTCACAATCTTGAAGATCATGACCATTGGTCCTGTGAATTTTGCAGTATGGCCCGTCAGACTTGCCGGTTTTCTCAGCAGCCGCTGCCGCCCAGCAGTCAGCGCATGTACCAGCTTCATTGTCGGGTGCCTTAGTTTTTGCCTTCTTGACGGTGCTAAGATCACTGGTGCTCTCAAGGGCCATTTTTGCTTTCTCTGTCTGCTTCTTGTTATGCTTCTTGTTCTTTGTCCTGGGGGTGGCATCGTTGTCGTCATCCTCTGAATCGACTTTGATGCCAACTGAGGGAGTCCTGGATTAGGGGTATCCGGATAGCCGGACTATATACTTTGGCCGGACTATTGGACTATGAAGATGCAAGACTCAAGACTTCGTCCAGTGTCCGGATGGGACTCTCCTTTGCGTGGAAGACAAGCTTGGCGATTCGGATGTTAGATCTCCTTCTTTGTAACCGACTCTGTGTAACCCTAGCCTCCTCCGGTATCTATATAAACCGGGGGGTTTAGTCCGTAGGTGGAGAAGAATCATAATCATAGGCTAGCTCCTAGGGTTTAGCCTCTATGATCTCGTGGTAGATCAACTCTTGTAATACTCATATCATCAAGATCAATCAAGGAGAAAGTAGGGTATTACCTCCATCGAGAGGGCCCGAACCTGGGTAAAACATCGTGTCCCCTGCCTCCTGTTACCATTAGCCTTAGACGCACAGTTCGGGACCCCCCTACCCGAGATCCGCCGGTTTTGACACCGACATAGCCTCCACGATATTTATGTTCATGGTGATTTGTATCCTACTCATGCTTGCACTCATTGTTGGTTAATCTTAATGCATGTTCATGACTGTCGTTGCTCTCTAGTTGGTCGCTTCCTAGTCTATTTCTAGCCTGCACTTGTACTAAGTGGGAATGCTGCTTGTACATCCACTTCCATAAACCCCAAAGTTATTCCATATGAGTCCACCATACCTTCCTATATGCGGTATTTACCTGCCGTTCCAAGTAAATTTGTATGTGCCAAACTCTAAACCTTCAAATGAAATTCTGTTTTGTACGCTCGAATAGCTCATGTATCAACAACGGTTGTCTATATCTTCCATGCTAGGTGGGTTATCCTCACGATAAGTGGACTCTGCTCATCTTTCACCAGAAAATGGTCGGTAACCGGGATGCCCAGTCCCATGCTCAAATCAAATAAAATAAATGCAAACAAAACTCCCCCAGGATTGTTGTTAGTTGGACGGCACCCGTTGATTCGGGCCAGCCATGGATTGATGCTCGTTGGTGGTGGGGGAGTATAAACTTTACCATTCTGTTTGGGAACCGCCTATAGTGTATGTAGCATGGAAGATATCAGTATCTCTTGGTTGTTATGTTGACAATGAAAGTATGCTGATCAAAATAGTATTTATCTCTATTTCAAAACTCGAGCTCTGGCACCTCTACAAATCCCTACTTCCCTCTGCAAAGGGCCTATCTATTTACTTTTATGTTGAGTCATCGTCCTCTTATTAAAAAGTACCAGTTGGAGAGCACCACTTCCATTTGCATGCATTGCTATTAATTTATATTGAGTATGACTATGACTGGATCTTTTTTGCCATGAATTACAATGTCTAGTCAGTTCTTGATCTTCAGGGGTGCTCTGCATTTATGTTTTGTGGTCTCGGAAAGGGCTAGCAAGATACCATCTTGTTATGTCATATTATGATTGTTTTGAGAAAGTGTTGTCATCCGAGATTTATTATTATTGCTTGCTAGTAGATTATGCCATTGATATGAGTAAACATGAGACCTAAATGTTATTGTGAATATGGTTAGTTCATAATCTTTGCTGAAAACTTGAATGCTGGATTTACATATTTGCAACAACAAGATTGAACAGAGTTTGTAAAAGTTTTTCTTTTTCACTTTCAGTTTGTCAACTGAATTTCTTGAGGACAAGAAAAGGTATAAGCCTGGGGGAGTTGATACGTCTCCATGTATCTACTTTTCCAAACACTTTTGCCATTGTTTTGGACTCTAACTTGCATGATTTGAATGGAACTAACCCGGACTGACGCTGTTTTCAGCAGAATTGCCATGGTGTTATTTTTGTGCAGAAATAAAAGTTCTCAGAATGACCTGAAAATCTATTGAGCCACATTTTGGAATTAATAAAAAATATTGGCGAAAGAATCAGCATCAGGGGCCCTGCACCCTATCCACGAGGGTGTAGCCCCCACCCCCCCACCCCCCGGGGCGTGCCCCCTGGGACTCCAGCGACCTCAGCTCCAACTCCATATATTCACTTTCGGGGAGAAAAAATCAGAGAGAAGGATTCATCGCGTTTTACGATATGGAGTCGCCACCAAGCCCTAATCTTCTTCGGGAGGGATGATCTGGAGTCTGTTCAGGGCTCTGGAGAGGGGAATCCGTCGCCATCGTCATCATTAACCATCCTCCATCACCAATTTCATGATGCTCACCGTCGTGCGTGAGTAGTCCCATCGTAGGCTTGCTGGACGGTGATGGGTTGGATGAGATTTACCTTGTAATCAAGTTAGTTTTGTTAGGGTTTGATCCCTAGTATCCATTATGTTCTAAGATTGATGTTGCTATGACTTCGCCATGCTTAATGCTTGTCACTAGGGCCCGAGTGCCATGATTTTAGATCTGAACCTATTATGTTTTCATGAATATATGTGAGTTCTTGATCCTATCTTGCAAGTCAATACTCACCTACTATGTGTTAAGGTACGGCAACCCCCAAGTGACAATAATCAGGACCACTCCCGGTGATGACCGTAGTTTGAGGAGTTCATGTATTCACTAAGTGCTAATGCTTTGTGTCGGATATCGGGTTCCAGCAAAACCCTTAAGGTTCAAACACTGGGGTGCGCACGAAGATTTCCCCCTACTGAAACACGCCCTCAGCCTCGCCGCGATCTCTAAGCTAGCTTGATCCACTCACAACACAAGAGACACAAGATTTATACAGGTCCGGGCCACCGTTGTCATGTAATACCCTACTCATGTGTGTGGTGTGGTGGATTGCCTCTTGGGCTGATGATGCACAGTACAAGGGAAGAACAGCCTCGCGACGAGAGGTGTTCTTGTGCTTGGTGGTTTGCTCGGGGAGGAATTGATCCGTCCAGATGAGATGCCCTCCTATTGTGGTGGCTAGCCATATTTATAGAGGCCTTGGTCCTCTTGCCAAATATTGAGCGGGAAGGGATCCAACAACGGACACTTTGAAAGGGGACAGCTAGTACAAGCTATCCGGACTAAAGGTGGTCTTCGCCTGTCAAAGGCGCTGGTGGTGACGCTGTCTTGGGCTCCACGATGACCTCCGTCCTGCCGTCCTGCTGGTCTTGGTCTTGTTGCATCGATATGGAAACCTTTGCCTGATGCCTCGATACTCCACGCCTGCGCTTGCCCCTTAGCACCAAAGGGGAAACGTGGACACTGCGCGCGTTGGCGCCCGCCTGGCCTTGGTCGTCATGGCCTGCATCACGGGAACCTCACGAGGTACCCTTTGCCTTGATCTCTCCGCCTCCCTCACGAGCTTACCTGATGAGGCCACTCCTGAGGAGGCCTTGTGTCGTCCGCCCCGCGAGGCTTGGCCCCTCGCGAGGGTCTTGAGTGTTGGCTGATCAAGATGGGCCGCACTGGGCCACTGGCGGAGCCACGTCGCGGGCCGCAGGCAGGCAAGTCTGGGGACCCCCGTTCCCAGAACGCTGATAGTAGCCCCCGGGCCCAAGGCATGCTCGAACTTGGCTTAGCGGCGAAGCCAAATGGCAAGTGTGGAGTGCCGCGGGCCCCAACAGCCTGCGGCCTTGGTTGATACGTGGCAACTGATTGGACGTGGGCGTCTCCGCTTCCCCACGTTGCCTCGGCAACTGCCCATCTGACAAAAGGCTGGCACGGGCAAGGCTTGCCTTCATTGCTTTCCTTCGTCTTGCTCCAGATCCCCTTCCTCTCTCCTTGCTTCCGAAATCTCCAGATCCGCTCGACTCCTTCCCTTTCAGCGAGCGATGGCGCCCCGCAAGGCCAAGGTCAACGCGCAGCTGGCTTGGTACAAGCCGGCCCTGGACGTGCCCAATGTCTCGGAGAAGAATCTCGCTGCCACGCGCCTGCTGACGGCGGCGGAGGGCAGTGACAAGGGGGAGACGGAGCTCCGAGCCGGCTCCGTCAAGCCGGAGGCTCTGGGGAGCACTTTCTATTCCTTCTTCGTGAACGCCGTCATCGCAGGCCTGGTTCCTCCCTTCTCCGACTTCTTCTACGCCGTCCTCAGTCATTACAGGCTGTATGCCCTTCATCTCCATCCCAACTCCATTCTTCTCTTGTCTATTTTCGCCTACTAATGCGAGGCGCATGTTGGGGGGATGCCATCCGTGGCTCTACTGCACTACCTCTTCCTCCTCTGAACCAATGGCGACCATACCTCGGTGTGCGCCAACTTTGTCGTGTGCGGCAAGTCCAACGCAATCTCGAAGGCCGGGAAGAGGGCCGACGATTTACAGAGAAAGTGGGTGATGATGGACGCCAAGTGTGTTCACCCCCGGTTGACGCTGCCTATAGAGATGCCCCAGCCTGGCGAGTGGTGGTCCCGCGTGAACCTCGCTGTCGATCGGGCGAAGTTGGTGCTGGAGAAGATGAACACCGACCTGAAGCCGGGCAACGCGAAGGCGGCGAAGCTGTCTGGGGCCGCACTCCCAAGGGAGTTCTTGATGCAGCGGGTGGCTCCGCTTCAGGCGCGCTCGCGCCCCCTATGGATACTCGGGGGTACGGACGACAAGCTTCGCCTGAGTCCGGTGGCTCTGATTGATGGGGAGCTGGCCACAGTTCTCCGTATCTTGGTCGGGGATGACCAGGAGCACCCGCCGAATGCCCCCGCCCCCTTGTTCCTCCATGAAGACAGGGTGCAAGTGGTGGCTACTATGCCCACCTTTGATGGGCGCGGCTTGGTGCCGGCGGCGCCCCCTGTGGTCCGAGGGGCGACGGCGCTGGTGGACGTGTCTTCAGATGACTCCCGTAGAGGATGAGAGAAAGAAGACGAGGAGCGCGACTCGGAGGAGACCCTCGAGGGGACGGGGGAGACCTCCTCCCTGCGCAGGGCCGACATCCTCTGCACCTTGCCTGACGACGACGAGGCCGACGCCACCCAAGAGAAGGAGGATCCGCCCGTGATCCCGAAGAAGGGCAGGTTGCTGCTGATCTCCCGAGAGGCTGCTTCTCCCTGGACACCACCTGGAGCCGCTTCCAGCCCTTCTGATGTGCCTTCCCCTGCTCCTGGGGCCCTTGCGGCTGCGCTCCGAGCCACGAGGCTCTCGGGCTTCAAGCTCGACAAGCGGACGTTGAACTACACCAGGGTAGACCAGTAAGTGTTCGTGCTTCATCTTGTTCTTGATTATGCTGCCGGAGCTTGACGTTCTCCATCGATTGGTTAGGCCGCCGCCTGCGTCGAAGAATAGGAAGGGGGACGCGGTGACTCCATCTAGGGCAGACTCATCTGCCACGGCCGCTCCTTCATCTGTGGGGAGGGGAGGCAACAACGTTCACACCTCCCCTGCCCGGTCATTCTCGCGAGGCCTGGAGGAGCGCCCTGGTGGGGCGTCAGCCCCCATGGCCCCGCTGGCTCCGGAGGTGCCGATACCAGATGTTGTTGCTAAGGTAGACAAGGCTCAGGAGCCTCCTGTCTCTCGAGCCGTGGTTATGTTGCGGCCTCCTCCTTCTGCTACGCCGCTGGTTCCAGGTCCTTCTGCCTCCTCAGATGTCTTGGGTCACGCCCTTTCCGGGTTGGCCCAGCTGCGAGAAGACCTCCAAGGCACTGACTCCCATCTGGTAGCCGGGCGCCTGGAGCTGGTCTCCGACTGGATTCATTCTGACGCCTCTGTCGGAGCGGCGCTGAGGCGGGCCGCGGCAGCCTCTGAGGAGGAGAAGAAGGTCGCCACCCATGCCACAGCCGCTCGCGAGGCGGCACTGAAGGATGCCGCGGCCGCCCAGGTCCGCTGCAAGGTGCTGGAGGCCGAGCTGAAGGATCTGCGTGACAAGCACGCCGAAGAAGCTCGTGGCCGCAAGGAGGAGGAGGAGAGGATGAAGGCTCGGGAGGATGCCGCCAGGGACCGCTACACCGAGCTAACGCAGTTGGCGGAGGCGCGGACCACTGAGTGCGGCCTGCTGGAAATGCTGGAGCAGAAGGTGAGGGTGGAGAAGGCCGAGCTGGAGGCCAAGGCGAAGGTCCTGGCCGAGGACCACGTGGCCTTCGCACTCCTCGAGGAGAGGTCTCGCGTGGCGCTGAAGACACTCTATGAGAAGGGCCTGGAGAAGCTGCTAACTACCGACAAGGACGGCCCCGCCCAGCTGCTTCCTTACTTGGTCGAGGCGCTTGAGGAAGTTGTGAACGGCGTCGGCCCCATGGCAGAGGTAGAAGCTCGCGTCCTTTCTTCCACGGTGCTGACGCGCATCTTCAGCCACCTCCACCTCCGTGATCCTGACACCAACCTTGCCAAGCTACTGGAGCCTATGGACGTCGGGAGCTACGCCGCTGCTGCTAAAGCCGTGAAGGGCCAGGTGGAGGCCTTGCTAGGGAAGTTCCACGGCTTCGCTCCTGCGCCCGCGGCAGGTGGTGCTGCTGATCCTGCGGCCTCGGGAGGTGGAACTGGTGAAGGCAACACTGCCACGGGGGTGGAGCCCCTGGCGAATGACGGTGTTGTACAAGGATGATTTACTTGTGGCTTCTTTCCTGTTTTAACTCCTGCAATGTGCACCATGCCTCGTGGTGGCGTTTAAACTTGCGTTTGGTATTGTGAAGACAATTATGGTTCGTAATATTTGCTTCGAGATTTTGCAGTTTTCTTCCTATTTGCTTTACATTCTACATCGGCAGAGCCCGGCCCCGCGCATACCTCAGCCACCGTTGGCCCCGACCGGATCACCAGGACGGGGCCAAAGAGTGAGGGGCTACGTGACTAGTTAGGCTCCTGAGCCGCGATGCTCAGGAGTCCACCTTGATGCGCAAAAAGCTTATAGGAAGCAAACGTACGGGTAGATATATCGTTCTACGTCAGCAGAGCCCGGGCCCGCGCATACCTCAACAGCCGTTAGCCCCGACCGGATCACCAGGACGGGACCAGGGAGTGATGGGCTACGTGACCAATTAGGCTCCTGAGTCGCTATGCTCAGGAGTCACCCTTGACGTTCAAACGACCTTCATACCTTGGCTCCGCTCGGGAAGGGGCATGCGACGACCAGGTCTGGAGGACCTGGCTGGGTGGCGTATGCTCAGGCATGACCCGGGCACAACCCCCGTGCCCAGCCCCCTCGCGTGATGCTCCCGAGGGGAGTTCCTGCGATGATGCCGGGCATTGAGCTCTGGGGCTCCCTGAGGTTGATACGGCCATGGGGCCGCCCTCAGTTGTTTATCACCAGCGTGGAGGCGCTTCCGTATGTGTATGGGCATAGCCGCTCCTCGGCAGTGTCGTCAGCCAGCGTGGAGCATGGTGTTTCCACTGGTGCGTGGGAGGGGGCCCCCTCCGGGTTGAGCCCCCGGGGCATGTACAACCCCGCCCTAACACGTTGCTTGCACGCCAGGGCTAGACGAGGTGTATCTGGGCACTCGTGATCCAGCACGGGACTCACGAGGCCCTACCTCAAGGTGGGTTGCGACTGTTCTTGAGTCTTGGATAGTTGTGTGTTCCTGCGAGACGGTTAGGTACAACTGCTCTGCGTCCTTAGTTCTCGGCCCTCGAGCGAGCTCAGCCGCCGCTGGTATGCCAGGTCGCGATGCCGTGTCCAAGGCCAGGGGGTGAGGGCTGGAGAGCCAGTAAGAGCTCCTGAGTCGTGATGCTCAGGAGCCCCCCTTTTAACGCGCAAGCGGATTGTATGAGAGAGGGACAGACCCGTGGTAGGTGTCAACCGAGCAGGCGATAATCACAGGTAGATTAGGCATGAAAGGCAAATCAGCTTAGGTAAATGCAGGATGGATACATGTGAGGGTGACCGCGGCTTGGGGTCGCCAAATGTCGGACCCATCACTTTCGAGACCCAAGCAAAACACACAGCCTGGGAATGATGGGGGAAGGTAAGCTAAAGACATAAGAAAAAGATACATGCCGCAGGGACGGACCCACGCGGTCTGGGAATGATGCAGCCCTGAGGGCGCTCCCAGCTGAGACGAACTTGGAAGATGTCACCTGGTTCCGTTGTAGAAGGGGTGTTCAGGTAGCTGAAGATGCACGGTGAAGAGGCCGACCCTCACGAGCCGCCGGGGCCCTGAGCCTCACGAGGCTCTGGGGGTCCAGGTGGTTCCTTGAGGACCGTCTCCATCTCCGCTAGGACCACGTGATGCATGGCCTCCTGAGCCACTAGAATGCTCCGCAGGTGACGCTGGTAGGTGGGAGCCACGTTCGGCAGGCCGAAATGCATGCAAAAGTAGTTGTGCGGTGGACCCTCGTAGTGTCCTGCGCGAGAAGGCCAAAAGCGCTCCTGAGATGCGGCTCGGTTAAGCCCTGGGACGTCGATGCAGACACGCAGCCCACCATCCTCGCCTGGATGGGGAGCCACGCCAAGCAAGCGGCGGTCTCCGTGCATGGCCCTCGCTTCCTGAAGCTCCTGAGTGGTCTTGGTGATAAACTTCTGAATGTTGGGCTTTTCCTGCCCTGTGCCTTCCTGAGGGAAACGTGCCGCGAAGCACACCTCCAATTGGTGCCCAAGCTCCTCCCTCGTGATGTTGGCAAGGTCTGAGGCCCTCCAGAAGACAGCCCCCGAGCCCTACCAGAGGAGGGCGCCCGGCGCGCCTTCCTATGCGATGGAAGAAGGCGCCCCGGGCACGAGCGCTGATCCTGACGCGGCACCACCCGGGATGCCAACCTCCTGAGGCCTTGTGCGGAGCGGTTGCTTCTTCTTCTTGGGGATGGCCTCAGGAGGGTTCTCGCTCTTGCTGTCCGGGTCCTAGATTGCTACAGCTTGGAAGGCATGCTCGAGGGAGCACACCGCATCTCTCTCTTCACAGGGGACCTTGATGATTCTGCCGCTTCCTGGCATCTTGAGGACATTGTAGCCGTGGTGGGTCACTGCCATGAACTTGGCCAAGGCCGGATACCCGAGGATGGCATTGTACGGCAGATGGATGTGGGCGACGTCGAAGTGGATGAGCTCGGTGCGGTAGTTGTCACGCTTGCCGAAGGTGACAGGGAGGCGGACCTGCCCTATCGGGGTGGTGGAACCATCAGTAACTCCTGAGAAAGGCTTGGTAGGCTGAAGTTGATCATATGGCACTTGAAGGTTGTCGAACATTTCTATGGACAGGACGCTAAGCCCGGCGCCACCATCGATGAGGGTCATGGTGACTTGCACGTTGCTGATGACTGGTGAGCAGAGCATCGAGAGAACGCCAGCAGTAGCCGCACACTTGAGCTGGTCTGTCGAGCTGAAGGTAATGGCGTACTTGGACCATCTGAGCGGGCGTGTGGCCTCAAGCTTGGGAAGGACTACGTTCACTTCATGAGCGAACTTCTTGAAGATGCACTGAGAGGCTGGGGCCTGAGCTCCGCCCAAGATGCAAGCAATAGCACGTGGCTCCTGGAAGCCCCCAGCCGCCTCGTCCTAGTGATGGTCGTTCTTCCTTCTCGGCGGTGGAGGCGGCGGAGGGAGGCCCGCATTACCCTACGGGCGGTCCTTGCGAGGCTGATCCCTCCAGGCGCCCTCGCGAGGCTGGTCTTGCCAGCGATCCTCACAAGGTCGGTCACGCCACTCCTGGCGAGGGCCACGGTCGTCCCATCGTCCTCCGCCACGTCCTCCTCCTCGGCCGTAGCCCCGGTCGTTGCGCTCGGCGCGTCTACCGAAGCGTTCTTCTCGAACGGCCCTGAGCTCCTGGCAGTCACTGGTGTTGTGGGTGTGGAGGTTGTGGTAGGCGCAGAACAGTCGGCTGCCCTTGGACGACTCCGGCTGGTCCCTGTCGTGCTTTGTGTCTGGTTCTGCTGCAAGCACGGCTGCTCCCTTGCACTTCATGTCTTTGGCTTTGGTCTTCTTTTCTTCTGGGTCTGCAGCAGGGAGCTCGAGGAGGGAGAGGCGTCCCTCCTCAGCTTTGGCGCACTTGATCGCCAGGTTGAACAACTCCAGGGATGTGCACAACTCCACGTGATTGGCGAGCTCCTCCTTCATCTTGACGTCATGGACGCCATCAGAGAACACCAGCCTCGTCCGTCACCTTGGGGATCTTTAGGCGGATGCTGTTGAAGCGCTGGATGTATTTCTGCAGGGTCTCCCTAGGCTGTTGCTTGATGCGGCACAGGTAACCCGCGGCCGGGAGTCGTGAGCGCCTTGGAAGTTGACGATGAAGCGGCTGCGCATCTCGTCCCAGGAGGATATCGAGCCGGGAGGCAGGTTCAGGAGCCATGAGCGGGCACCGTCCTTGAGCGTCATGGGAAACCAGTTCGCCATGACCTTCTCGTCTCCGTTGGCCGCCTCGATGGTCAGCTCGTAGAGCTGCAAGAACTACGCAGGGTCGGGGGTGCCGTCGTCGCGAGGAGGCAGGTCCGGCTTGAACTTGCCTGGCCAAGCGATGCTACGCAGCTCGGAGGTGAAGGCGTGGCAACTTGCTGTCTTGATGGTACCCGCGCACCGCCGCCAGAGGCAGTAAGCGGTCTTGTCGCGCCAGTGCGGGGAGCACGGGGGCGCCTTCTTGAGGCCGAGGGATTTCTTGGCAACTTCTTTCTTGTCGCGCGGGCGCCGGACATGGAGGGTCACGCCCAGGGGCCGCGCACCTTGGAGCTAGGGCGCCGTCTTGGGGTAGAGGTGGTGGAGGCGGTCCATGAGCCTCGTCGCCCGTACCTGGTGAAGGGCGAGGCAGCGAGAGGGAGGGCACGGGAGAAACCTTGCGGTGCTGACGAGCTCGGTGATGCAAGCGAGCAATTCTTCATAGGGGTCATCGACGGGGCGGTAATGCAGGAGCTCACGTGCCAGAAGCAGTGCGGCCTGCGGGTCCGTGGGAGCGCGACGAGTGTGGGACAATGAACCGTCCAGGGTCAGCGATGGAGTGGCGGTGCAGCCTTCCCGCAGCACCGAGGGGTGCAGCAAGGATGCTTGGTACTGGTTCCCTGCCATGCCGGTGGCGGCGTTGGCGGCAGGCGACGGAGAACGACGGGGAAGCCCGCCGACAGGAGCCGTCTGGGCGACGCGAGGGGCGAGAGCAGCCCGACGCTCGGTGCGGGCTCGGCGGGCGTCAGACATGGATGCGACAAAGTGATGGGACGCGGATCAGTGGAAGGAAGATTTCGGCGCACCCCTACCTGGCGCGCAAAATGTTGGATATCGGGTTCCGGCAAAACCCTTAAGGTTTGAACACTGGGGTGAGCACGAAGATTTCCCCCTACCGAAACACGCCCTCAGCCTCGCCGCGATCTCTAAGCTACCTCGATCAACTCACAACACAAGAGACACAAGATTTATACAGGTTCGGGCCACCATTGTGGTTTAATACCCTACTCCTATGTGTGGTGTGGTGGATTGCCTCTTGGGCTGATGATGAATAGTACAAGGGAAAAACAGCCTCGCGAGGAGAGGTGTTCTTGTGCTTGGTGGTTTGCTTGTGGAGGAATTGATCCGTCCAGATGAGATGCCCTCCTACTATGGTAGCTAGCCCTATTTATAGAGGCCCTGGTCCTCTTGCCAAATATTGAGCGGGAAGGGATCCAACAACGGCCATTTTGAAAGAGGACAGCAAGTACAAGCTATGCTAACTAAAGGTGGTCTTCGCCTATCAAAGGCGCTGCTGGTCTTGGTCTTGTTGCACCGATATGGAAATCTTTGCCTGATGCCTCGGTACTCCGCGCCTGCGCTTGCCCCCTTAGCACCAAAGGGGAAACAAGGACACTGCACGCGCTGGCACCCGCCTGGCGCCCGCCTGGCGTTGGTCGTCATGGCTTGCGTCACAGGAACCTCGCGAGGTACCCTTTGCCTTGATCTCTCCGCCTCCCTCGCGAGCCTGCCTCGTGAGGCCACTCCTGAAGAGGCCTTGTGTCGTCCGCCCTGCGAGGCTTGGCCGCTCACAGGCAGGCAAGTTTGGGGACCCCCGTTCCCAGAATGCTGACACTATGGTTTGATACTCTATTAAAATGAGGGCTTAATATCCCTTAGTTTCCAATAGGACCCCGCTGCCATGGGAGGGTAGGACAAAAGATGTCATGCAAGTACTTTTCCATAAGCATGTATGACTATATTCGGAATACATGCCTACATTACATTGATGAACTGGAGCTAGCTCTGTGTCACCCTTGTTGCATGAGGAATCGCATCCGACATAATTATCCATCACTGATCCATTGCCTACGAGCTTTTCACATACTAATCTTTGCTTAGTTACTTTTTTGTTGCCACTGTTACGATTACTACAAAACTGCTACTGTTACTTTTGTCACCCTTACCGTTACTTCCATACTACTTTGCTACTAAATACTTTGCTGTAGATATTAAGTCTTTCAGGTGTGGTTGAATTGATAACACAACTGCTAATACTTGAGAATATTCTTTGGATCCCCATGTGTCGAATCAATAAATTTGGGTTGAATAATCTACCCTCGAAAGCTGTTGCGATCCCCTATACTTGTGGGTTATCACATGCCCGCGCATGAGTTCGATCAGCAAACTCGAATGTTTGCTGCACCGGTAGGAACCCCTGGGCCTGGCACGTACGTGCTACCGGGCATCGTTGGGTTAGGACTTAACAATGCACACGCCGACACCCTGACCTTGCCATGCTGGAACCTATGTCCTTGAGATCTTCTTTGCTTCTTCATTAACTTGAAATATAATTAACTTCCGGGATCTCCGCGAGTCGTGCAATGCCAAATGACGTGGGCTCACCCATGTAATGGGCCATAGGACACCCACGTTCATGGGGAGTTAATTAGATTGCCCGCGCATGATCCGGGGGTAAGTGCCATTTCACCTTACCCACCACGTATGCCATTTTTGCCACGCACGCTGCATGCATCGCACAGGGTTGGTGGCGGACGTGCAGGGCATGGGAATGTGTGCCGTGGCAAAAAGCGTGGTGCCTTGGATTGGCGTGGAGGGGCGGCCAACGAATCTGGACGCCGTCAGTGGCGCAGATATGCGAAATTAAAGGAGTGGGGCGGTTGCCTCGGGATAGTGTGGAGCCAGCTCCCTGCCATGCTCTGCTATAAACGGGAGCGCGAGGGAGCTGGAGATGCTCATCCACACACCTTCTCCTCCTTCTTATCGTGTTCTTCTCCCACCATGGTGAGGAGAAGAGGGCGCACTCGGGCTCTGGCGACGGCGACAAGGGCTTCCTCTAGGCACTGTATCCCTGCCCTATTGGGGATGCAGGGGTAGGATCCAATGCACAAGGTGGAGCCGCAAGATGCGGCCGCGGCCAGCGAGGCACTCGGGCCGACGTGGTGGCGCTCCGAACACGCCTCCCCAGCCGCTCCGACTCCAAAGGAAGGCCATGCTGGAGATATAATGCTAGAATTCATCATCAGGTTGCGCGAGCCCCCGCGCAGTCGTCTGCGGCTTCCTAGCTCTTTCGCAAGAGTAATGGAGGTTGATCAGCCGCACGGGTTGATGTTGCACATGAGGGGTTGCTGCAATAGCACCATGCGGGTGGACATTGAGTTCCCTGCACCTCATGTCATGCTTCTACAGCGTGGCTGGAAGACTTTTGCACGTTCCCATAGCTTGGCCGAGGGGCACGTTCTCCATTTTAAGATAATGGAGGTTGCTCTGATCTCCATCAAGGTCTTCGGGCATTCAGGTGCTTGCTTAGGGTGCTGCGCAGAGAAATCAACTGATGACGAAAGTTCCTCCTTGAGTGATAGTGGCCAAGAGGACACTGGCAGCAAAGACGTCGACGCCGAGCCCTCGGTCGTGAAGCATGAGGATGACCACTCAGACTCCGGCTGAGGGCGGGACGCACCATTACCATCAGCTAGGCGCCGGCAGCACCACCATTTGCAGCTGGACCCCGATAGAGCGAATTGTCGAGGGTGCTTGGCCTGGTTGACTCTGCTTCCACCAGCTGGACCCTGGGAGGCTTCCTCGTGGACCCCGGCTTCGTCTTCCCTGTCGGTGTCCCTCTTGCCGCATTCCTATGGTCTTGGCGGGGGTGACCAGGGCATCGCCTAGCCGCTCTATGCGTCTCCGGCCTCTTCTTCCTTGCCGGGGAGGCGCCCTCCAGATCTTGTCAGGCTGCATCCCTCGGGCCCTGACGGGATCGGGTTGGGCTTCTGCCCAGGTGTTCCTTTTCGCCTCTTTCCTTCTTGATGCAACTCCTAAGAGGAGAGGGACAAGAAAGGCATTACAGGGCACTTGTCATTTTTCAAATTAAAAGATGTAGGCACTTGCCAAGTTTTGGTTTAAATAATGTAATCCTATATCCATGTTTGTACTCTGTATGATCTGTAACTGTTTATCTACATATTAGTGGAAAAATAATGCTTGCCGGGTACTTGTGCATGTGCTATAAACACGCTGAGGAAAGATCCTTCAATAATCTCAAGAAAAGAAAGTTTTTCGGCAAGACATCCTGCCGACCCTCATCACAGCTGCCAGTGCACCTCGTCTAACGGGTTAGGAGCGTAGATGAAGGCTGGCCCCTTGTCATCTGCCCCCAAATGTCACTGCAACCAACTTGACCGAAAAGACATCGATTCAAAGGATGGGAACATAGAATGTGGAAGCGACAAGATTCCCCTACACACAAGTTTCTCATACGTGAATACGTCATGGATGGCGAGGAAAACTTATCTGTGCTAGCTGTCCTTCTTATCGTTCCCGATAAGGAAAAGCTATCAGGGGACCCATATGCTGGCTCATTCTCACTCTTCTTCTAGGGGTGTCCATCCGTGGCAGGACCCTGCTGTTACTTGAAAAAGAAGGACAGGGAAAAAATAGACGCATATGATCCTTCATAAGGGGTTAGTCAACTTACCCTATGACTATTTTAATCACAATAAAGCCATACTTAAATAAACATGCATGCAGGTTTTGTGCCAGCGCTTCGTTTTATTATCTTTGCACGGGGTCTTCCCCTGGCTTTGTACAAAGGGTTACAAGTCTTGGGGACTATGCTTGTAAAAAGCAGGTTGCCGGGGCAAGGCCCGACAAAACCGCCATACGAGTAGAACTTACGAAGATGCTCAATGTTCCATGAGTTTTACGTTGGGATGCTATCTCCAGTCACCAGACGGACTGCACCAGGTCTGGTGACACGTACTACCCAGTAAGGGCCTTTCCACTTTGGTGTTAACTTGTTTGAACCCTTGGCGGACTGAACATCCCTAGGGACAAGGTCACCTTCCTCAAGACTCTGAGCGTGAACCTTGCGGCTATGGTAGAGGCGCAATGCTTGCTAGTATCATGCAACACGTATAGCTGCCCGAAGACGGTTTTCCTCGAGCAGCATGGCATCGTCATGCCGTAGCTGCTCGAGGTGACCCATACATGAGTTCCGTGGGGAGCATTGCTTCTACCCAATATATATGGGAGAAGGAAGTATGGGCAGTAGCTCGATTTGGTGTCGTCCTGATTGACCAAAGAACCGCCAGCAACTCATCGATCCAGCGCTTGCTGCATTTGTGCAATCTATCAAAAGTTCTTGTCTTTATCCCTCGCAATATTTCTGTGTTCATCCTTTCTGCCTATCCGTTGCTCCTTGGGTGAGCAATAGAGGCGAAAGAAACCTTGATTCCAAGGCTTTGGATATACAGCATGAAGGCGCAGCTTGTGAACTGGGTGCCATTGTTGGTCATTACCTTGTTGGGTACTCCAAAACGACACACTAATCCCTTGAAGAACTTGATAGCTGATTGCGCCGTCACCTTTCTCACTAGTTCTACCTTGAGCCACTTTGTAAACTTTTTGGTATCCATGTACAAGAATTCAAAGCCCCCAGTAGCACGGGGAAAGGGGCCCAAGATGTCGAGGCCCTAGACCACGAAAGGCTAGGTTAAAGGGATGGTCTGCAAGGCTTGAGCTGGCTGATTAATATTCTTGGAATGAAACTGACATGCTTCACACTTGGTGATGAGCTCAGTAGCATCTCGGAGGGCGGTGGGCCAGTAGAATCCTTGCCGGAAAGCTTTTCTAACAAGTGCTCTTGTTCCCAAATGTGATCCACACACACACACACATGTATCTCCGCCAACAACACTAGTTCGTCTTCTTGACTGATACACTTCAGATTCATGCCGTTCGGCCTCTTTCTGTACAGAATGTTGTCCACAAACTGGTACATACTCGATTGTCATGTCACTTTCTCAAATTCCTTTAGATTGTCAAGAAGTCCTCCATTTTGCAAGAATCGAACTATGTGTTGTGCCCACACCGGAGACTGGGGCTCGATGACGAGGACCAAAGGAATTTCTTTGGCAGCGGGAGTGCTTTTCTCAACGACAAGAACTTGGGATTCTGCTTGAGAGCGTGAATCATCAGTCAATGTAGGATCTTCCCCGACAACCTTCTCACTAGCGGCTTCAGGGAGCTCTACCGAGAAATGTTTGCCGGTGTTGAGTTTCTTTCTTTTTCTGGCCAAGGCTAATGGAGAAACCGATTGTTGGGTGAGGTGGAGCACAAAAGTGCCTGGTTCCACAGGAAGCTTCTGTGCGTTACACTTTGATAAGTGATCAGCGATGCTGTTTTCCGCACGAGGCACGTGCTCTGTTTGCAGCTCATCGAAGTGCTCCTCTAGCTTCCTCGCCTCTTCCACGTAAGCCTCCATCAGCGGGCTCTGATAATCCTTGTTCACCTCCTTCACACACCTGGGAGTCGCTGCGTATGATCAACTTCTTGATCCAATTCTATAGTAACCCGGAGCCCGGCAAGGAGCCCTTCATATTCTGTTGTGTTTTTGGTGGCGTCTTCCCTGGGGAAATGAATTTTGATGCCGTACTTGACATGTTCTCTGGTGGGCGCAATGAGTAACACCCCCACGCTAGCACCTTGGAGCGAGAAAGCAGCGTCAAAGTACATGACCTATTCTTTAGGGGCCTCCTTGATAGGGAGGGCAGTTTCCGTAATCTTCTCATAAGGTGTCGGCATCCCATGTGACAAGTACAATGTGAGTGATATCTTCAACATCAAGGATTTATCAACCTACCATGTTGATGAAGTTAACGATCCGAGGACGGATCTCTCCCAAGGGGGAGGGGGAGATGATGCGGAGCATCCTTCGGTCATCCCCATAGACTCTACTACAACTCATCAAGCACCACGTGGACCTAAGACAAGAGCTCGTGCACTATCGGCATGGAAGCACAATCACCTATGGGGCATGGGTGCACCTTTGTGGTTTGGCAAGGGGACAACCAAGTTGCACAAAGAGCAAAACCAGCAGGGGACAACATGAAAGTGGACAACTCTCTTTTACCCATGTTCGGGCCGCTTTGCCGCACCTCCCAGGTGACCCCGTGCGCATGGGCTGGCCTGACCCCGTGCCCACGGGCTACCTAGAGACGTACTGGAAGTGAAGACAAGCACCCCTGTGCGCATGGCCTCTCGACCCCATGCCCATGGGCCTCGCCGCTGTAGCACCCTGTGTGCATGAGCATGTACCGTGCCCACGGGACCCCGTGTGCACAGGCCTTACTTACCCCATGCGCACATCCCTCCCAGGATTCGACCGTGGACTTCCTTTTTTACCCCCAACACGTCGCTCACCTCCATCTCTTTGTATATTTCGTTCCTAGGACATTGTTTAGGGTTAGCAAAGTACTATGAGACATTAGAGAGAGTTTTGTTCCTTGTATCCCTCCTCTAGGAGATCAAGACCTCCTAGGAGGAGATCCCTAGTGGATATCAAGAACCCTTCAAGGGAAGGATCTACCTAGATCATCAAGACCTCATCTCCTCTTGGATTTGAGAAGAACCTTACCTTAGTGCTTGTTTCCTCGGATTGATCTTGTATTCATGTGGATCTCATGTGTGCCACTCTAGTGGATGTGTAATTGGGCTTTGTTTGAGTGATTTCTCCTTTGTGTTCTTATGAGTTCATCCCCTTTTCCCCCTCCAAGTGTGAAAAGATCTCTCTTAGGATTCCGCCCTTCAATAAGGTGGCTCTCTGTTGGTTTTTGGATTTATGGGAATTTATAGGCTTGGAATTAGGTCAAACAAAGCTACATGGTACTCACAAGCTCAGATAGCATGCCCCCCACGGTCGCACGTCATGTGTGCTTGTGGATCTCCCTTACGTCTTTTGGCCTCTTCCGAAGCTTCCATGGTCCCTTCTGGTCCAGAAAAAACACCTAAAGTTTTATCGTGTTTGGACATTGTTTGGTAGGGGTTTTCTGTAAAACTAAAAAAATGCAGAAACCAACTATTGGCACTAGGCACTGAGCTAATAGCATCACTTGTATAACAATGTGCTATAGAAACCGTTTTGACCCCTTTCCGCAATAGAGTTTTAAACCGGCGCCTTTCCTGTGTGCGCGATAGAGGGGGTCCTTCCCACACAACCCAGAAATTGTTGGTGATAAGAAGCGATAATGCAGACACATTGCCAAATGTAATCGTATGCGATGCATGAACGTATCGCACACACTATATTCTGGAACATGTGTGGGATTGGTGATCAATCACCCACAACTCTCACGATTCAAATGTTTCCAACTGTGAAGTGAAACAAAATGGTGTTTCACATTGGACAGTTGGCAAAATAGTATCTAAGGCACACGGTGTCATATTCAGGGCTCCGGAGACCCAAGAAAGGTTCGAACTCTGGGGCATGTGTGAAGAACTCAACCTCTCCGGCCGACCAGCGCGTCACCCCCATAGCCTAGTTCGATGAACAAGGAAGAAGATGGACATGACAATTTTGCCCAGGTTCGGGCCACCTTGTGGTGTAAGACCCTACTCTGCTTTCTCACAAGGGGCTGAGGATGAACTAGTGCAAGGGAAGAACAACCTCGCGAGGTCTGCTCTGGTCAGGGTGGAAGGGGAGATCCCCCGCTCCGTGGTGGCTAACCTATACTTATGTGGCCCCGGTGAGGGAGTCCTGGATTAGGGGGTATCCAAACAGCCGGACTATATACTTTGGCCGGACTGTTGGACCATGAAGATACAAGACTCAAGACTTTGTCCCGTGTCCGGATGGGACTCTCCTTTGCGTGGAAGACAAGCTTGGCGATTCAGATGATAGATCTCCTTCTTTGTAACTGACTCTATGTAACCCTAGCCTCCTCCGATGTCTATATAAACCGGAGGGTTTAGCCTGTAGGGACAATCAAAATCATCTTAGGCTAGCTACTAAGGTTTAGTCTCTACAATCTCATGGTAGATCAACTCTTGTAATACTCATATCATCAAGATCAATCAAGCAGGAAGTAGGGTTTTACCTCCATCGAGAGGGCCCGAACCTGGGTAAAACATCGTGTCCCCTGCCTCCTGTTACCATTAGCTTAGACGCACAGATCGGGACCCCCTACCCGAGATCCGCCAGTTTTGACACCGACATTGGTGCTTTCATTGAGAGTTCCTCTGTGTCGTTGCTGCAAGGCTTGATGGCTCCTTCAATCATCAACAACGCGGTCCAGGGTGAGACTTTTCTCCCCGGACAGATCTTTGTGTTCGGCGGCTTCGCACTGTGTGCTAATTCACTTGGCCATCTGGAGCAGATTGACAGCTATGCCCCTGGTTATCAGGTCAGGTTCAGAAACTTGAACTACATGGCCGATATCCGCGAAGACTTGATCTTCGACGGATTCGGGCCTACGCCAGGAGCGCCGAACAGTCACGACGAGCACGGCTTAGACCTGCTGTCACACAATACTCGGGACATCGCACCTGTAAGAGCTCCGGACCTAAATCCAGGGCTGATCGCGTCGACCGAGGACGGGTGGATGGACCCCGCCCCGGAGGCCACATATTCATCGGTGGTAGAGCCGAACACAGACTCCACCCCCAAGGAAGTCTGTGTCACCGGACCCACGGACTTGTGTCCGGTTGTAGGTTCCAGACTGCGCGCCCCCGGGCCCGCCGAATTAGGGTGGGCTCCGATAATGGAGTTCGCCATTGCAGATATCTTCCAGCACTCGCCCTTCGGCGACATGCGGAATTCATTAAGGTCTCTCTCTTTGTCAGGAGACTCTTGGCCGAACTATGTCCGGCTCGAGGGGGAAGCAGGCGACGAAGAAATTCATTGCCCACCGACCACCCACTTCATAGCCACTGTCGATGACGTAACAGATCGACTCCGATGACACCGACGGTATGGACGTCGGCGCAGGGGATGATTTGGAACCACCGCCCACGGGGCGCTGGACTGCCACGTCATCATATGATATATATACATCGTGGACACGCCTAAGGAGGATGATGGCCATAAAAAAGACACAACGGAGGATAAAACCCTGGGACAAAAGCTAAAACGACGGCGCAGACACCGCTCTAAGTCCAGCCACAGTAAAAATAGCGATAGCAGCGCTAGAAAGATTGACACCCCAGTCAACTCCAAAGGCAACAACGACCATATGGACCAGGATGAGCCAGGTCACGCCGAACACTGCCCGGAGCAGACGCCCAATCACAGCGATCCCGAGGGCCGAACTCATCAACCTGCCTCAAGAGAAGAGCATAGTCTGGATGACGATGCATTCATCATCCCGGAAAAACGTTTGGAACGAGATAACCTCCACAGAAGGCTTATGTCCACTGCAAGAAGTCTAAAGAAGCAGAAGCAAAGGCTTAAGGCCGTGTAGGAAACGCTCAACCGCAGATGGAATAAAGTGCTAGACACTGAAGAAAAATACGGCGACGATCGCCACACAAAGAGCTACCCAAAGTGCAAGTTGTTGCCAGAATTCGACGATGAGGCCATTCCGACGAAGAACAATACGGCCAGTAAGCCGGACCAACAACTTCATGACCGCAATAGAGCAGCCACTGACGCCGCACACGATTTACGTGAGCTCCTGGATAAAAAAGGCCGGCGTGACCAGGTCCATCTATGGTGAACTTGGGAGGAACTTGAGGACGCTTTCAGGGCCAATTTTCAAGGGACCTATGTCCAACCTCCGGACGCTGACGATTTAAATCACATAACTCAACAACCCTGAGAGTCCGCCCGCAAGCTTTGGAATAGAGTTCTCACTAAGAAGATCAAATTGTCGATTGTCCGGATGCCGAAGCCCTAGCGGCCTTCAAGCACAGTATCCGGGATGAGTGGCTCGTCAGACACCTCGGCCAAGAAAAGCCAAGGACAATGGCAGCCTTAACAAGCCTTACGACCCGCTTCTGTGCGAGTGAAGACAGCTGGTTGGCCCGTAGAGGCACTAGCGACCCAGGCACATCCGAAATCAGGGATGGCAACGGGAAGCCATGGCGCAATAAAAGCAAGCATCAAAACAAGGAAGCAAGTCCGGAAAACACAGTGGTCAACGCCGGATTCAGGGGCTCTCGACCCGGTCAACAAAAGAAGCCATTTAAAGGCAACAAAGAGGGACCGTCCGACCTGAACAAAGTCCTGGACAGACTGTGTCAAATTCATGGCACCCCCGAAAAACCTGCGAACCACACTCACAGAGAATGCTGGGTCTTTAAGCAGGCCGGCAAGTTGAATGCCGAACACAAGGGAAGGTAAACACCAAGTGAAGACGAGGATGAGCCTCGCCAGCCGAACACTGCGGGACAGAAAAAATTCCCACCAGAGGTAAAAACAGTAAACATGATCTACGCGACTCACATACCCAAGAGAAGGCGCAAAGCGCACTCAGAGACGCATACGCTGTAGAGCCCGTCGCCCCCAAACTCAACCCCTGGTCGGCCTGCCCGATCACCTTTGATCACAAGGACTACCCGACTAGTATGCGGCATGGAGGATCGACTACCTTGGTGCTTGACCCGATAATCGACCGATACCATCTCACTCGTGTCCTCATGGACGGCGGCAATAGTCTCAATCTAATATACCAGGACACTGTCCGCGGGATGGGGATAGACCCATCTAGAATCAGCCAAAGTAACACCACCTTTGAAGGGGTGATACGAGGCGTTGAGGCCCACTACAGGGGCTCCCTCGTATTAGAGGTGACATTCGGTTCTCTAGACAACTTCAGAAGCGAAGAATTACTCTTCACCATCGCTCCCCTCCGAAGTGGTTATCATGCATTGCTCGGAAGAACGGGCTTCGCTCGCTTCAACGCAATACCGCACTACGCCCACCTTAAACTCAAAAATGCCCGGTCCACGTGGCGTCATCACCGTTAGCAGAAATACAGAGCGTCCCTTACGTGCAGAAGAGTATGCGGTGGCTCTAGCAGCCGGACACTAAGCGGCCTCTCCAATCAGAACGCATGAGCGGTCGTTAAGACCACGGACACGGTTAGACGAGTCCGGCACACCATCGTCGGTAACAGCCCAGATTAACCTGAGTTGTGTGCTATACATGTAATCCCATAGAGGGAACCAGGGGCTGCAAACATGCAATAAAGCCCACCTTTAGGCTTGACCTTATTAACAGGACAATGTCTTCTACTATCCACTGATAATAACCAACTCTCCGCACGCTTACGCCATACTCTTTTATATGAATTTTACTTTTTATAGACACCATTCGTGCGACACCCTACCAGGACACAGCACAACGGAGACAAAGGCACAGACGTGCAGCAGGGCCCCGCTCAAAGGTTTCTCTTTAGATTAAGCCCTTGTGTAAACCTTCTTTATTGTCTCTTGTTGCTTGACATCCCATGGGTACTCAATACACCCACAGGGGATAACTGGCGTTATTGCATTTCGCCACGACAGATTAACACACATACCTGGAAATACAGGGTTCATAATCAAGGGCGCTACTCAGCCCAGTATATATTATAAAGTCCGAACACCTTCGGGAGTGTTCGGCGTCGCGAGTTTGGCCCTATATGCATCAGCTCCGAATCACGTCTTTGCTCAAATGTTGGGATTGCCCGGCTCCTGGGTTTGCTGCCTTACGTTCGGTTCCTATCGGCTAAGGCGGCCAAAGGAGAACTACTGCGACTGTGCCCTGGTTATTCCGGATGAGCACCTCAGTAGAGAAAGCCGAAAAGTGACTGTCATGATATAGCGAGAGACTGGTCAACCACTCGAGGACTCATCAGAATCTTTAGGATTCCTCCGCATTAACGAAGGGCTGTTTCCTGGTCATGTATCACACGCGCCCGTATCCACATGCACGCAAAGGTACCAGGGGCTACATAGTAGCCCCACCGTCAAACTCCTATGGCTAAGTGAAAGTGTTAAAGCTATATAGTCTGGTTGCCTAGTTTGACGTGCGATTACCTCCTTAATGGACCAAGACATTGGATCAAGTGTGATTACGCATATTTTTGCGAACACCCTCGCACTGTATGCGTGGGGGCTAAAGCCAAGGACTGCTAACTTTCAGATTATATATATATATATATATATATATATATATATACATGAAACGGCCGCACAGGAGGCACAAATAACACTTTCGGGCAAAAGTATAAACATATATAATTGTTTTTACAATTGAACGACTCGTCACTCAAACATGACACTCTTCAAGCACTGAGCCTCTATTAAACGAGCACCTTCTGTCACCTGCTCAAAATAGTGCTCCGCTGGATCCTGGCTTCCTGTCGGACTCTGGGTTGCAATGATGGTCGCCCCCCATATCCGCCCAATAAGTTTTAACACGGGCAAGAGCCATCCGTGCACCCTCTATGCACGCCGACCTTCTCATGGCATCGACTCGTGATACGGCGCCAAGGAATCATTGCACTAAACCAAAATAACTGTCCGGCCTCGGTCCCTTCGGCCATAGATGGTCTATTACAGACCTCACTGCAAGACCGGACAACCTACGGAGCTTGGCCACAGCGGCCATTCTTTCACTCAATGGCAACGGGCGCGTTGGAGCACTGAATTGTGACCAGAACAGCCTTTCTACTTCACTATCTTTTTTATCCTCGAAAAACTTGGTCGCATCAGCCGTACTTTTTGCCAGATCCGCATACGCGTCTGCAGCGCTCCAACGCCGATCCAGAGGAGCATACTTTGGATCTAAGAACTTCATCCACAACAAAAAGGGGCTTCCAGTCGCGATTTCTCCGGCCTGTCGAAGCTCCTCTCGCGCATCCCTAATTTCGAAACGCATCTCCTTGGCCGCATCAAGGGCCTTCTTCAGGTCAGCCGACTTCGCCCGATTCTCCTTTTCAAGGATTCATACCGGCCGGCGGCATTTTTCAGCTCCACAGCCATCTCGGCTATTTTATCTTCGCTTTGGCGATGAGCACCTGTTCGGCTCTCAAATCTTCGGCCACCTTTAGGGCAGCCGCATTGCTAGCCCGAGCTTGTTCCTTGGCTAGGGCAAGCTCCGCCCTCAGGGCCTCCACGGCAACAGCTCCGCCTGCAGTCGACGCATATCACATTAACATTATTCTCCTGTTCATATTTCCTATCAAAACAAGGAAAACAGAGCACATACTCTGTGACTCGTTAAGCCGCTCGTTCACAAGCGTGATGTCGGCGTCCACAACTTCAATCTGTCGCCTTAGTTCGGCGACTTCAGCGGTCTGGTCTGCCGCCCGACCCTTCACCACCTGTGAATTAATACAGTGCAATCATTACTTAAAAGTGTGATCCTCCGTATGCCGCCTAGGGCTGGCAACCACAGTCTCAGGGGCTACTATCTATACAGAGCACACCAAGCATGTGCAGTACAACCAAAAAATTACGTATATGTTCCTCAAAGCCTTTGAGCAGGCTCGTAAAAGCTTCATTCAACCCGCTCGTGGCGTATGAAATCTTCTCAAGCACCATGCCCATTAACGAACGATGATCCTCCAAGAGAGCAGCTCGCTCCAGAAGGCCCGTCAGCGTGTCCGGCCGGTCGTTGGTCTGTGCCGGACCCTTCTTATCGCCCCCCGTGGGAGCCGAACGCTTTGTGCTCAGGGCGGCCAAAGTATTAGCTTCCGGCCTTGGCGAATCTGGACTCCTCTGTGACGACACCTCGGGGTCGCCCGCCCCATGAGGTGGAGAGGCAGGTGGGGTTTCACTCTCCATCATCTCGGGAAGAAGATCCCCCGAAGACGAACTCCGTCGAGAAGAGCTACTAGCCGGACTACAAAGAACGGATCCTGGTTACTGTTCTCGGAGGAGGAAGCAGTAGCTTTGTATTTACGATTAACTTACAGCTCGGCTGAGGGCTGGCCCGTTTGCGGGCATGGCGCGGTGAGGACGCCCTCTGGGGCAGGGCCCCCTGGTGAAGTTTTCTTCCCTGGTCTAGGCGCCTCTGTCTCCAAGTCTTCGGAGGCGGCCCTCTTCTTCCCGCGGGGGGAGGAGACTATAGATTCCCCTCCCCGACTATCCTCCTTCATGGAGATAGTAATTCCCCCGGTTTGTATGTGCAATGTGTGAAGCTCTGCTTCTTTGTTCTTCCCTTTGTCTTTCCCCGAGGGCACTTGACTTAGCACACGACTAAGCATCCTGGCTATGGCAGGACTAGGCGAGCCTTCGGTGATTCTCTCCACCTTGCTGAGCCAATCCTGGCCGCGGATGGTTTTCAGAATAATGCTATGATAAATATAAACGAAGTGTTTGGTTTCGGGGTTACTTACTTGGGTATCTGGGCGGTTGCAGCTCAGGCCTGCATCCTCGGTGGTGTCCGGACACTTTACTTGTGGTCCGAAGAATAACTTACACATCCCTTTGAGCGTCATGCTGAAGAAGTGTTGAATAGTCCGCGGACCTTCTGGGTTGAACTCCCACATCCGGAGAGGCCGACGTTTGCACGGCAAGATCCGTCGGACTAGCATTACCTGAATTACGCTGACAAGACTAATGTCCCTCTCAAGAAGCTCTCGATGCGGCTCTGCAATGTTAGTACGTCAATAGCAGGCCCCCAATCCGGTCCCATGTTGGCCCATGACGCCAGTTGAGGCAGAGGGCCCGAGCGGAAGTCGGGGACAGCCACCCACTTTGTGCCTCTTGGAGCCGTGACGTAGAACCACCTCTGCTACCATAGATCGGACACCTCCGGGAAGAAGCCCTATGGCCATGGGGCGTCGGCGTTTCTGCCTATTGCAGCGCCTCCACACTCCGCGTGTCGCCCCTCAATCACCTTCGGCTTTACATTGAAGGTCTTTAGCCATAAGCCGAAGTGCGGGGTAATGTGGAGGAAGGCTTCGCACACGACGATAAATGACGAGATGTGAAGAATGGAGTCCGGAGCTAGATCATGAAAATCTAGTCCGTAATAGAACATGAGCCCTCTCACGAAGGGATCGAGGGTGAAACCTATGCCATGGAGGAAGTGAGAAACAAATATAACGCTCTCGTTGGGCTCGGGAGTAGGGATGACCTGCCCTGGAGCAGGAAGCTTGTGCTTGATGTCGACGGTCAGATATCTGGCCTCCCTAAGCTTCACAATGTCCTCCTCTGTGATAGAGGAGGCCATCCACCGGCCTTGAAGGTTGGATTCGGACATGATTGAAGATCCGAAGTGCCTAAGCTTGGGCTTCGGGTGTTGGAACTCGAGATGCGGAAAGGCACAAGCATGGTAGGAAAGAGGGATAGGACTCGGCCCCTCTATAAAGGGGGTGAATATCAAGCATCCTCGGCGTAACCGCTTGGGACTTGCCTAAAAACATGGAGTCAAGCCAACAGGCATCGTGGGGTTGCCCACGCCCGTATTGTTGGAGGATCTCGCAATAAGGGGAACACGATCTCTGCTTCAACAAGGCGTGCCAATAAAACCGCCTCGCGATGCGTGTCGAGGCAGGCCGAGAAAAAACGGTTCGTATCGAGCCAGGCCGCGGCGTAAGGGCACACCGTAAAAAAAATTGTCAGCATATTAGATTTGCAAAGTGTTATTGTCTCTACGGTGGTGTGTGGAAATTACCTCACAGAGTCAGACACAATCCTTAATCTACTTTGGAATATTCGGAGATGGAACCCGCCTTGCAATGCCGAAGACAATCTACGCGCCGGACTCATCGTCATTGAAGCTTAGTTCAGGGGCTACTGAGGGAGTCCTGGATTAGGGGGTATCCGGACAGCCGGACTATATACTTTGGTCGAACTGTTGGACCGTGAAGATACAAGACTCAAGACTTCGTCCCATGTCTGGATGGGACTCTCCTTTGCGTGGAAGACAAGCTTGGCGATTTGGATGATAGATCTCCTTCTTTGTAACCGACTCTGTGTAACCCTAGCCTCCTCCGGTGTCTATCTAAACCGGAGGGTTTAGCCCGTAGGGACAATCATAATCATCAAAGGATAGCTTCTAGGGTTTAGCCTCTACGATCTCGTGGTAGATCAACTCTTGTAATACTCATATCATCAAGATCAATCAAGCAGGTAGTAGGGTTTTACCTCCATCGAGAGGGCCCGAACCTGGGTAAAACATCGCGTCCCCTGCCTCCTGTTACCATTAGCCTTAGACGCATAGATCGGGACCCCCTACCCGAGATCCGCCGGTTTTGACACCAACACCCGGGCCTCTTCCCCCAAAACAAAGGAGGGAAGGGATCCCATAGTGGCCAATTTGAAAGGGGACAAGTAGTACAACTTATCCTCATGAAAGGTGGTCTTTTCCTGCAAAGCTTCTGGTCGTGACGATGCGGTGGGCTTAGTGATGACATCCGTCCTGCCGTCCTGGCGGTCTTGGTATTGTAGCACGGGAATGGAAACCTTTGCCTGGTTCCTCGGGACACCGCGCCTTCGCTTGCCTCCTTAGCACCAAAGAGGAAACTGGCTCCTCTGCGCCCGCTGGAGCCCACGTGGCCTTGGTTGTCATGGCTTGCGTTACCCCAACCTCGTGAGGCTGGGCACCTATATAGAAATCTCCGCTTCTCAGGAGGCCGACTTGGATGGCTGCTCCCTCTAGCCGTCTTGGTGTCGCCCGCCTCGCAAGGCTTGGCCCCTCGCAAGGGTCTCGTCTTGATGGTCGTTTAGACGGGCCATACCAGGTCATCGGTGGAGCTATGTGCTACCTCTTGAGCTTGCGTTGGTTTTTCCCTTGAAGAGGAAAGGGTCATGCAGCAAAGTAACGTAAGTATTTCCCTCAATTTTGAGAACCAAGGTATCAATCCAGTACGACGATTCACAAGTCACCGAATACCTGCACAAACAATCAAGAACCTTGCAACCAACACGATAAAGGGGTTGTCAATCCATTCACGGTCACTCGCAAAAGTGAGATCTGGTAGAGATAATAAAGTAAATATTTTTGGTATTTTTGTTATATAGATTGGAAAGTAAAGATTGCAAAATAGTAACCGAGAATCAACAATATGGAACATATATGCAATATAATGGAAAAGAGACCCCGGGGCCATAGGTTTCACTAGCTGCTTCTCTTGAGCTGGCATGTATTACGGTGGGTGAACAAATTACTGTCGAGCAATTGATAGACAAGCGCATAATTATGAAGACATCTAAGGCAATTATCATGAACATAGGCATCATGTCTGTGTCAAGTAGACCGACTCCTGCCTGCATCTACTACTATTACTCCACACATCGACCGCTATCAAGCATGCATCTAGAGTATTAAGTTCATAAGAATGGAGTAACGCATTAAGCAAGATAACATGATGTAGAGGGATAAACTCAAGCAATATGATATAAACCCCATCTTTTTATCCTCGATGGCAACAATACAATAAGTGCCTTGCTGCCCCTACTGTCACTGGGAAAGGACACCGCAAGATTGAACCCAAGCCAAGCACTTCTCCCATAGCAAGAAAGATCAATCTAGTAGGCCAAACTAAACCGATAATTCGAAGAGACTTGCAAAGATATCAAATCATGCATACAAGAATTCAGAGAAGAACCAACTAATATTCATAGATAATCTTGTTCATAAATCCACAATTCATTGGATCTCGGAAACACACACTGCAAAATAATATTACATTGAATAGATCTCCAAGAACATCGAGGAGGACGTTGTTTGGAGAATCAAAGAGAGAGAAGAAGCCATCTAGGTAATAACTACGGACCCAAAGGTCTGTGGTAAACTACTCAGAGTTCATCAGAGAGGCAATGGTGTTGATTTAGAAGCCCTCCATGATCAATTCCCCCTCCGGCAGATCGCCGGAAAAGGCCCCAAGGTGGGATCTCACGGGTATAGAAGGTTGCGGCGGTGGAAAAGTGGTTTCGTGGCTCCCCTTGATGTTTCTAGGGTATAAGAGTATATATAGGCAAAAGAAGTACGTCGGTGGAGCTACGAGGGGCCCACGAGGGTGGGGGCGCGCCCTCCTGCCTTGTGGCATTTCTGACTTCAACTCCAGGTCTTCTGGTTTGCTTTTAGTCCAAGAAAGACCATCGCGAAGGTTTCAATCCGTTTGGA
The DNA here is from genome assembly GCF_018294505.1 of Triticum aestivum. NCBI lineage: Eukaryota > Viridiplantae > Streptophyta > Magnoliopsida > Poales > Poaceae > Triticum > Triticum aestivum. The sequence goes on from NC_057798.1 coordinate 379,526,076, forward strand.
CTCCGTTTGGCATTCCTTTTCTGCAAAAAACTAAAATTGGTAAAAAAACAAAAACTGGCACTGGGCCTCCGGTTAATAGGTTAGCCCCAAAAATAATATAAAAGAGCATATTAAATCCCATTAAACATCCAAAACATATAATATAATAACATGGAACAATAAAAAATTATAGATACGTTGGAGACGTATCAAGCATCTCCAAGCTTAATTCCTGCTCGTCCTCGAGTAGGTAAATGATAAAAACAGAATTTTTGATGTGGAATGCTACCTAGCATATTTATCAATGTAATTTTCTTTATTGTGGCATGAATGTTCAGATCCGAAAGATTCAAGACAAAAGTTTAATATTGACAGAAAAATAATAATACTTCAAGCATACTAACAAAGCAATCATGTCTTCTCAAAATAACATGGCCAAAGAAAGTTATCCCTACAAAATCATATAGTCCGGTTATGCTCTATCTTCATCACACAAAGTATTTAATCATGCACAACCCCGATGACAAGCCAAGCAATTGTTTCATACTTTTGATGTTCTCAAACTTTTTCAGTCTTCACGCAATACATGAGCGTGAGCCATGGACATAGCACCATAGGTGGAATAGAATGGAGGTTGTGGAGAAGATAAAAAGGAGAAGATAGTATCACATCAACTAGGCGTATCAACGGTCTATGGAGATGCCCATCAATAGATATCAATGTGAGTGAGGAGGGATTGCGATGCAATGGATGCACTAGATCTATAAGTGTATGAAACCTCAACAAATAAAACTAAGTGGTTGTGCCTCCAACTTACTTGCTCACGAAGACCTAGGGCACTTTTGAGGAAGCTCGTCATTGGAATATACAAGCCAAGTTCTGTAATGAAAAAATTCCCACTAGTATATGAAAGTGATAACATAGGAGACTCTCTATCATGAAGATCATGGTGCTACTTTGAAGCACAAGTATGGTAAAAGGATAGTAGCATTGCCCCTTCTCTCTTTTTCTCTCATTTTTAGGGCCTTTTCTCTTTTGGTTATGGCATCTTTTTTTATTTAGTTCGGAGTCTCATCCCGACTTGTGGGGGAATCATAGTCTCCATCATCCTTTCCTCATTGGGACAATGCTCTAATAATGAAGATCATCACACTTTTATTTACTTACAACTCAAGAATTACAACTCAATACTTAAAAACAAAATATGACTCTATGTGAATGCCTCCGATGATGTACCGGGATGTGCAATGATTCAAGAGTGACATGTATGAAAAATTATGAATGGTGGCTTTGCCATGAATACGATGTCAACTACATGATCATGCAAGGCAATATGACAATGATGGAGCGTGTTATAATAAACAGAACAGTGGAAAGTTGCATGGCAATATATCTCGGAATGGCTACGGAAATGCCATAATAGGTAGGTATGGTAGCTGTTTTGAGGAAGGTATTTGGTGGGTCTATGGTACCGGTGAAAGTTGCGCGGTACTAGAGAGGGTAGCAATGGTGGAAAGGTGAGAGTGCATATAATCCATGGACTCAACATTAGTCATAAAGAACTTACATACTTATTGCAAAAATTTATTATTTATCGAAACAAAGTACTACGCGCATGCTCCTAGGGGGATAGATTTATAGGAAAAGACCATCGCTCGTCCCCGACCGCCACTCAGAAGGAAGACAATCAATAAATAAATCATGCTCCAACTTCATCACATAACGGGTCACCATACGTGCATGCTACGGGAATCACAAACTTTAACACAAGTATCTCTCAAATTCACAACTACTCTACTATCATGACTCTAATATCACCATCTTCATATCTCAAAACAATCATAAAGAATCAAACTTCTCATAGTATTCAACGCACTTTATATGAAAGTTTTTATTATACCCATCTTGGATGCCCATCATATTAGGACTATTTTTATAACCAAAGCAAATTACCATGCTGTTCTAAAAGACTCTCAAAATAATATAAGTGCAGCATGAGAGTTCAACAATTTCTATAAAATAAAACCACTGCCATGCTCTAAAAAGATATAAGTGAAACACTAGAGCAATATTGTCTAGCTCAAAAGATATAAGTGAAGCACATAGAGTATTCTAATAAATTCCGATTCATGTGTGTCTCTCCCAAAAGGTGTGTACAGCAAGGATGATTGTGGTAAACTAAAAAGCAAAGACTCAAATCATACAAGACGCTCCAAGTAAAACACATATCATGTGGTGAATAAAAATATAGCCTCAAGTAAAGTTAGCGATAGACGAAGACGAAAGAGGGAATGCCTTCCGGGGCATCCCCAAGCTTAGGATTTTGGTTGTCCTTGAATTTTACCTTGGGGTGCCTTGGGCATCCCCAAGCTTAGGATTTTGGTTGTCCTTGAATTTTACCTTGGGGTGCCTTGGGCATCCCCATGCTTAGGCTCCTGCCACTCCTTATTCCAAAATCCATCAAATCTTTACCCAAAAACTTGAAAACTTCACAACACAAAACTTCAACAAAAAATCTCATGAGGTCCGTTAATATAAGAAAATAAACCACCACTTTAAGGTACTGTAATGAACTCATTCTTTATTTATATTGGTGTTAAACCTACTGTATTCCAACTTCTCTATGGTTCATACCGCCCGATACTACTCATAGATTCATCAAAATAAGCAAACAACACACACAAAAACAGAATCTGTCAAAAACAGAACATTCTGTAGTAATCTGTAACTTCAGAATACTTATGTAACTCTAAAAATTTGAAATAAATTGGTGGACGTGAGGAATTTGTCTATTAATCATCTTCACAAATAATCAACCTAAAATCACTCTTCTGTAAAAAAAATGACAACTATTCTTGTGAGCACAAAAGTTTCTGTTTTTTACAGCAAGATCGCAAAGACTTCACCCAAGTCTTCCCAAAGGTTCTACTTGGAACAAACACTAATTAAAATATAAAACCACATCTAAACATATGCTAGATGAATTATTTATTACTAAACAGGAGCAAAAAGCAAAGAACAAAAATAAAATTGGGTGGCATCCGAACAAGCGCTATCGTTTAACGCCCCTAGCTAGGCATAAAGACACGAATAGATCTAGGTGTTGCCATCTTTGGTATGCAATCCATAAGTGGCTCTCATAATAGATTCATAAGGAAAGATAATTTTCTTCCTAGGAAAGTGTTCCATGCCCTTCCTTAACGGAAATTGGAATCTAATATTTCCTTCTTTCATATAATAATTGCACCAATCGTTCTAAGGAAAGGTCTACCAAGAATAATAGGACATGTAGGATTGCAATCTATGTCAAGAACAATGAAATCTACGGGCACATAATTCCTATTTGCAACAATAAGAACATCATTAATCCTTCCCATAGGTTTCTTAATGGTGGAATCTGCAAGATGCAAATTTAAAGAACAATCATCAAATTCACGAAAACCTAACACATCACACAAAGTTTTTCGACTCGTGGAAACACTAGCACCCAAATCACACAAAGCATAGCATTCATAATATTTAATATTAATTTTAGTAGTAGGTTCCCACTCATCATAAAGTTTTCTAGGGATAGAAACTTCTAGTTCAAGCTTTTCTTCATAAGATTGCATCAAACCATCAATGATATGTTTAGTAAAAGCTTTATTTTGATTATAAGCATGAGGAGAATTTTGCATGGATTGCAACAAGGAAATAAAATCTATTAAAGAACAATTATCATAATTAAATCCCTTGAAATAAAAAATAGTGGGTTCATTGCTATTTAAAGTTTTGACCTCTTCAATCCCACTTTTATCAATTTTTGCATCTAGATCTAAAAACTCTGAATCGTTGGGACGCTTTTTAACTAAAGTTGACTCATCTCCAGTCCATTTTTATCAAGATTCATATTGGAAAAAAAAGATTTAATAGGAGTCACATCAATCACTTTTAGATCTTCATCATTATTATCATGAAAAGTAGAAGAACACGCTTTCACAAAGTAATCTGTTTTAGCACGCATCCTAGCGGTTCTCTCTTTGCACTCATCAATGGAAATTATCATAGCTTTGAGAGAATCATTGATATCATGCTTAGGTGGAATAGATCTAAGTTTCTAAGAATCAACATCAAGAGAAATTCTATCCACGTTTCTAGCCAACACATCAATCTTAAGCATTTTTTCTTCAATCAAAGCATTGAAATTCTTTTGCGAACTCATAAATTCTTTAACCCAGAGAGTCAGCCATGAAATTCTGGACTAGGTTCTTAACTAAAAAGAACCAGATCGTCGACTGTCCGGATGTTGAAGCCCTAGTGGCCATTAAACACAGCATCCGTGACGAATGGCTCGCTCGAACCTCGGCCAAGAAAAGCCGAAGTCCATGGCAGCCCTCACGACACTCATGACCCGCTTTTGTGTGGGCGATGATAGCTGGCTAGCATGTAGCAATAACAACATAGGCGAACCTGGCACTTCCGAAGCCAGAAACAGCAAAAGCAAGCTCCGACGCAACAGACACAAGCGTCGAAACAATGGCGACAATGCCGAAGACACGGCGGTCAATGCCGGATTCAGCGGCTCTAAGTCCGATCAGCGGAAGAAGCCGTATAAAAGAAACAATCTGGTCCTGTCCAGTTTGGACCGCATACTAGATCGACCATGCCAAATCCACGACACTCCTGATAAACTAGCCAATCATACCAATAGAGAGTGTTGGGTCTTCAAACAGGCCGACAAGTTAAATGGCGAGAACAAGGAGAAGGGGTCCCAAAGCAAGGATGATGATGAGGAGACCCGGCCACCGAACACAGGGGGACAGAAGAAGTTTCCCCCCAAGTTAAAACAGTGAACATGATATATGCTACCCATATCCCCAAGAGGGAGCGCAAGCGCGCACTCAGGGACGTCTACGCGATAGAGCCAGTCGCCCCAAAGTTCAATCCATGGTCATCCTGCCCGATCACTTTCGATCGCAGGGACCATCTGACCAGTATCCATCATGGTGGTTCAGCCGCACTGGTCCATGACCCAATTATTGATGGTTCCATCTGACACCAGTTCTCATGGACTGTGGCAGCATCCTGAACCTGCTTTATCAGGATATAGTGCGCAAAATGGTATCGATCCCTCAAGGATCAAACCCACTAAAACCACCTTTAAAGGTGTCATACCAGGTGTAGAGGCCTGCTATACGGGCTCAATCACACTGGAAGTGGTCTATGAATCTCCGGATAATTTCCGAAGGGAAGAATTGATCTTCGATATAGTCCCATTCCGCAGTGACTGTCACACGCTGCTCAGACGAACCACATTCGCTGGATTCAATGTGGTGCCGCACGACGCCTATCTCAAGCTCAAGATGCCCGGATCACGCATTATTATAACAGTCAATGTAAACATGGAACGCTCCATCTGCACTGAGGAGCACACCGCCGCCCTTGCAGCAGAAGTACAGAGCAGCCTTTTCAGGAAGAACCTCAATTTGGCAGCTAAGCTCCCGGACACCATCAAGCGAGTCCGAACTACTCTGCGGCAGGACAGTCCAGCTCATCCAGAGCTCGACTAGGAATTTGTCCTCCGTCCCGGTCCCGACCAAGCGGCGACACTCGTGCCGCGCGTACATAACTACACACTCAATATACCATGGGCGTAGACGGAGGCACATCTAGATCGCGATCCATAATACGGCTCAGCCGCTCTTGGATCCGCATCCTTTTCCTTTTCCTTTTTCTTTTCAGGTCTCTTTTCTTTCCCAGGTAGTTCCTGGTGACCTGATCGACGGACCTATCGAGGGACGGGTACACCAAGACGGCAAGAAGCATTAATGTATGGCGAAATTTCTAGGTGTTTTCTTTAAATAATCATTATACCTGTCTTTAGGACCTGCACGTAGCTTTCCCTTGGTTGGGGCATGTTAAATAGCCCTAGTACTTATCTCATTACTTGTCCAAAATACGCTTTGACGTATTAATCAAACTACAATGAGAAATAGTTTGCGGCCCAATTTTTGCAGCATTAGCCTATTATTTCATTTTTTTTCCTTGTCTTGGTATTTTTATCAAATTCGCGCCCGTACACTCTGGTACGACTTAATTCACCAGGGGCTTCATTACGCTCTATAATACGGCAACAAAGTCTGAATACTTTTTAACAGTATAGCTCGGCACCCCGAACTTATAGCATTATATGCATCGGCTCTGAATCATGTCTTTGGTCAATAATTGGGTTGCCCCGCTCATGTGATTGCTACCTTACGTTCCGCTATATCGGCTAGGGTAGCAAAGGGAGAACTACTGCGATTGTGTCCTAGTTCATCCGGATGAGCACCTCAGTAGAGAAAGCCGAAAACTGACTGTCATGATGAGGCGAGAGCCGGTCAGCTCTTCAAGTGGTTTCAAATCTTTAGAGATTTTTTCCGCATTATGCGAGGAATCAGTTTTTTATCCGATCAGGTGTTTACAACATCCCAAGTTCGGACTTACGAACACTAGGGGCTGCACCTAAACTTGTATTGTCAAACTCCCATAGCTAAGTGAGGGTGATAAAGCCACATAGTCTGATTTCCTTGTTCGTTGTGCTAAACACCTCCTTTAAGGACCAAACTTTGGAGTAAAGAGTGTTTAGATTTACCTCGAACACCCCCGTACTATCTACATGGGGGCAGAAGCCAACGACTGGCCAACTCTCAGATTTCACAATACGGCCGCACAGCAGGTAAAATTTTAAATAACAAGCATTATATTACATAACGATCTTGTTTCATAATACAGGACAAGATAACGTGAATGCATTCATGGAAATATAACATCCTTTGCACACTGCTCCACTACAATGCGGGACCCCTCCATAACATTATCAAAATACAGTTCGAGCGTGCGGTGCTCCTTGCCCATGGGCGGCCCCTCGGTCGCAATCTTCATAACTTCCATCTTCCCCCATTGCATCTTGACTCAGGCAAAGGCCATGTGCGCGCCTTCAATGCAGACCCACCGCTTGATGGCATCCAGCCGAGGGTAGGCACTAACTAGCCGCTTCACGAGCCCGAAGTAGCTGCTGGGGATGGCTTCGGTAGGCCATAGCCAGATTATCAAATTGTTCATGGCTAGTTCAGCCGCTTTGTGAAGTTCGACCAGCTGTTTTAGCTGGTCACTCAACGGCACCGGATATTATGGCACAAGGTATTGTGACCAAAATAGCGCCTCCGTAGAGCTCCCCTCTACGGCTCAGAAGAATTTTGCAACGTCTAAAACGCTACGCGGTAGATCTGCAAACGCCCCTGGAGAACTCCAAATCTGGGTCAGTAATAGAAACCTTTTCTTCAAATATTTGCTCTACATAATAAAGGCCTTACCCGCCGCATTTTCCTGGCCTCCTGGATTTCTTGGAGGGCGCCTTGGGCTTCAACCCGAGCATCGTGTGTGTTCTGGACGGCCTCAGTTCGTACTTTTGATCCGCAAGGTCACACTCCAAGGACTCGCACTTCTTGACGGCGTCCTGGAGGTCTTGCTGCACCTCACTGACCCTAGCCTCGTGCTTCTCATAGAAGGCCTTCTCCTTGGACTCTTTCTCCTCGGCCTCGGCCAACGCCTTCTTGAGGGTTTCCACCTCGGTCGCCGCTCCTAACAAATAAAATGGCAGTTCAGCCACTATAATTTATTCGTCCTTCCTGGCTGTATACAAGATTATTGCATACCTCGGCTAACCCCCATCTGCTTTTTAACGCGGCGGAGCTCCTCCTCGGTCCGCTCCATACTTTGCTTTAGTCCGGAGACTTCCACAGTATGCGAGATCACAGCCAGCAGCGATGCCTTCTTATTCACATAAGACATATTAAGTTAGACTCCTGCGAAAATTATGTGAACACCGGATAGAGTATCAGGGGCTACTGTCTATACTGTGACATTCTCTTACCTCAAAGCCTGTTAGAAAGCTTGTGCAGGCTTCGGTTAGTCCGCTCTTCACGGACTGAATCCTCTCAATCATCGTACCCATAAGGGTATGGTGTTCTTCAACAATGGAAGAACCTTGCAGCGATTCCAGCAAATTATCCGGTGCCTCTGGATGGACAGAGGCCACCGGTGGAATAGGCGCACTGCCTTCTTTTTAAAGATGCGGCTGGCGTGATTCTGGAGCTGTATATGTCTCCAAAATTGTATTTAGTTGGGGGCCGAACTGGATACGGCCCCCATCCTCAGTATCCATGGGGTTTTGCTCCCCCATGTGTCCGGCGGCCGAGGCCTCACCCTCCGGCGCCTCCCTGATGGCCTCCCGAGTCTCCCCCAGGCCTGGGTTCCTTCAGTATGACACCTCAGCGCCATCCAGGTCCCTGGGGGAGGAGGCCGTTGGAAGGGTCCCGCTATCCATCACCGCCGGGTCCAGTGAATCCTCTGAAGATAAGGACCGCTCGAGGTTGGACCGAGCGGGACTGCAAATACATGATTCAATACGTCAAAATAATGAAGTAGAAGGGCCGGATATATAAAAGTGCCCGGATACTTATGATTTGGCCAGGGGCTTAGCCCTGGGGCACCACTCCGAACTGCTGTCAGTGGCCGCGGTGTAGCTGTCCGGAAGGGAAGCTTTCCCCTTCTTGGACGCCTCCGCCTCCAGGTGTGGAGGTCGGCCTCTTCTTTCTCTCCCTTACAGGGGGTAATGAATTTCTTCTTCTTCCTCCTCCTCTTCCTCGTCGTCCTCGGCGGCGGAGGAGTGAGCCTCGGCTTCTTCGGACATCATGCCCGAATTGCCCTTGCGACGGAAACCACCTCTGGTCCCCTTGGCCTTCTTCTCCGGCACCTGATATGGCGCAGGAACCAGCATCTTTGTCAGATGCGGAACTTCTGGGTCTTCGGGTAGTGGAGCTGGACAGTTAATCCGCTCCGCCATCATTGTCCAGGCCTGAAAAAATTAATGGGGAGCCTTAGATGCCTTCCTCGAGTATGCAAGTAAAGGGTGTACCTTGAAAGCATGAAAGAACTTACCGGATTAGCAGGGTGCGTCAAGTCATGCCCGCGATCCTCGGTCATGGGTGGCGGCGCGTCGTTGCCCTTGAAGAGCACCTTCCATATATCTTCGTGTGTCGTGCCGAATTGCTCCAGTAGGGTCTGGTGCTTGGCCGAATCGAACTCCCTAGATGGCAAGTCCGGCATTGGCACGGAAGGATACGAAGAACAAGCATCACCTGGATCACGTTGACGAGCTTGATTCTCTGGTTTATCATGCTTTGGATGCGCGTCTGGAGCCCCGTCAGCTCGTCTGGGGAAGACCAGGTCAGGCCTTTCTCTTGCCAAGAGGTAAGCCGCATCGAGACTCCGGACCGGAATGCGGGAGCCGCTGCCCAGTTGGTACCGCGCGGCTCTGTGATGTAGAACCACCCCGACTTCCAACCTTTGACAGTCTCCACGAAGGAGCCTTCGGGCCAGGTGACATTGGGCATCTTGCCCACCATGGCGCCTCCGCACTCTACTTGTTGACCACTCACCACCTTTGGCTTCACATTGAAGGTCTTCAGCCATAGTCCAAAGTGAGGTGGGATGCGGAGGAAGGCCTCCCACACGACAATAAATGCCGACATGTTGAGGATGTAGTTGGGGGCCACATCATGGAAGTCTAGCCTGTAGTAGAACACGAGTCCGTTGGCAAATGAGTGGAGAGGGAATCTCAGCCCGCGGACGAAGTGTGAGATGAACACCACCCTCTCCTCGGGGCTCCGGGGTGGGGATGATCTGTCCCTTGGCCGGAAACCGATGGGCAATTTCCTTGGCCAGGTACCCGGCCTCCCAGAGCTTCGTGATGTCCTTCTCCTTGACAGAGGAGGCCATCCACTTGCCTCCTGCTCCGGATCCGGACATGATTGGAGTGCTTTTTTGGACGGAAAAAGTGAGAGCTTGGGTGCTAGAGCTTGAGAATGGATGTGCAGACGAAGGAGAAGGTGTGGGTGAAAAGGGGTGAATCCTTATCCCTTTATAAAGGTAGTAAATGTCATACGCCTCCCCACTTGCCTTGAAACTCGCCTATTCCTCAAGGTCCGTGCAGGTGGCACGGTTGGATTACCCATGCCCGTATTGATAAGAATCCCGCAATAAGGGGGACACGATCTCTGCTTTGACAAGACGTTACAGTGAAACGTGCCTCGAAATATGAAGCGGCAGGCTAAAAACGGTTCGAATAATGACCAGGCGGTGACGTGGTGTCGCGCTATAAAAAGTTGTCAGCAGCTTGGACTTGTAAAATATTATACTCTCTACGGTTGTGTGTGGAACTTTTTTTGCAGAGCCGGACACGATTCTTGTGTTCGAAGTCTACTTTGAAGTATTTAGAGAAGGAACCCGCCTTGCAATGACGAAGACAATCTGCGCACTGGACTCCTCGTCATTAAAGCCTAGTTCAGGGGATACTGAGGGAGTCCTGGATTAAGGGGTCCTCGGACAGCCGGACTATATACATGGGCTGGACTGTTGGGCTATGAAGATACAAGACATAAGACTTCTTCCCGTGTCCGGATGGGACTCTCCTTTGCGTGGAAGGCAAGCTTGGCGATTCGGATATGTAGATTCCTTTCTCTGTAACCAGCTTTGTACAACCCTAGCCCCCTCCGGTGTCTATATAAAGCGGAGGGTTTAGTCCATAGGACACGATCATAGTCTCATAGGCTAGACTTCTAGGGTTTTAGCCATTACAATCTCATGGTAGATCAACTTTTGTAATACTCATATTCATCAAGATCAATCAAGAAGGAAGTAGGGTATTACCTCCATATAGAGGGCCCGAACCTGGGTAAACATCGTGTCCCCCGTCTCCTGTTACCATCGATCTTAGATGCATAGTTCGGGCCCCCCTACACGAGATCCGCCGGTTTTGACACCGACACCCCCAGCTCCTTTCCTTCTCCTTGGAGTTTACCGATATCGCGGAAGTGGCAAGTGGGAGGAGCTAGTGGCAGTACCGTCGAGTCAGAGCGGCAGTACCGCTGACAGCCTCAAGTGGTAGTATCGCTGTTTTGGAGCGATAGTACCGCTCGTGGCCATCAGCGGCAGTTCGGCACTAGTACCACACAAGTACCACCTCGATTCAAGGACGTCGTTTTTCGTGTAGGGTTGGGCGGCAGTAGGCGCGGTAGTACCGCTTGCAAGCGGTAGTTGAGGGAGTCCCTGATTAGGGGGTCCTCAGACATCCAGACTACATACTTCTGCCGGACTGTTGGACTATGAAGATACAAGATTGAAGACTTTGTCCCTTGTCCGGGTGGGACTCTCCTTTGTGTGGAAGGCAAGCTTGGCAATTCGGATATGTAGATTTCCTTCTGTGTAACCGACTCTTTGTAAGCCTAGCCCCCTCCAATGTCTATATAAACCGGAGGGTTTAGCCCGTAGGACAACAACAATCATAATCATAGGCTAGCTTATAGGGTTTAGCCTCTACGATCTCGTGGTAGATCAACTCTTGTAATACTCATATCATCAAGATCAATCAAGCAGGAAGTAGGGTATTACCTCCATAGAGAGGGCCCGAACCAGGGTAAACATTGTGTCGCCCGCCTCCTGTTACCATTAGCCTTAGACGCACAGTTCGGGACCCCCTACCCGAGATCCGCCGGTTTTGACACCGACATTGGTGCTTTCATTGAGAGTTCCATCATGTCGTCGCGGTAAGGCTTAATGGCTCCTTCAATCATCTATAGCGATGCGGTCCAGGGCAAGGTTTTCCTCCCCGGACAGATCTTCGTATTCGGCGGCTTCGCACTGCAGGCCAACTTGCTTGGCCATCTGGAGCAGATCGATAGCTAGGCCCCTGGCCATCAGGTCAGATTTGGAAGCTGGAATTACACTACCGACATCCGCGGAGACTTGATCTTCGATGGATTCGAGCCCATAACAGGTGCACCCCACGGTCGCGATGAGCATGACCTAGATCTACCATCAAACGGTGTTCAGGAGATCGCACCGGTAGCTGCCCTGGCTTTAAATCCGGAGCAGATCGTGACATCTGAGGACGGGTGGATGGACCCCGCCATGGAGGCCGCACACTCAGCGGCGATAGAGCCGAACACAGACTCCGCCTCCAATGAGGTCTGTGTCATCGGACCCTCGGACCCATCTCCGGCCATGAGCTTCGAACCGCATGCATCCGTGCCCTTCGAACCTAACTGGGCACCGATCATGGAGTTTAGCTTCGCGGATATGTTTCAGCACTCACCCTTGGGCGACGTTCTAAACTCCTTAAAATCTCTCTCCCTGTCAGGAGACTCTTGGCCGAACTATGTCCGGCTTGAGTGGGAAGCGGACAACGAGGAAATTCGTTACCCACCCACCACCCAGTTAATATCCACTGTCGATGACTTAACCGACAAGCTTGATTTCGACTACGAAGACATCAACGGTATGGACGACGATGCCGGAGAATAACAGGAACCACCGCCCACAGGGCGCTGGACTGCCACCTCATCATATGATATATATATATGGTGGACACCCCCAAATAAAAGCAATGGCAATGAGGCAACGGAGGATAATCCCCTTGCGAAGCAATCTAAGTGCCGACGTCAGCGGCACCGCTCTAAGCCCCGCCATAGCAAAAATAGCAATACCGGCACAAGAGACACTAGCACTCCGGATGATGCCGAAGACGAAAACAATCCCACCCAGCCAAGCCTCGATCAAGCCGGACAGGAGGATGGGCAAGCTAGCCCTGATGAACAGGCAATGGATGAAGACTCAGAGGATGACAATTACATGCCTCTCTCAGAAGACGAGACGAGCCTCGGCGACAAAGAATTTATCATGCCTGAGGATCCCGTCGAGTAGGAGCGCTTCAAGCGCCGGCTTATAGCCACTGCGAAAAGCCTGAAGAAAAAACAGCAGCACCTTCAAGCTGATCAAGATCTGCTAACTGATAGATGGACTGAGGTCCTGGCAGCCGAGGAATACAGACTCGAGCGCCCAACCAAAAGTTACCCAAAGCGCAGGTTGTTACCTCAATTCGAGGAGGAGGCACTAGAGCATACACTACCAGTGCAGGATGCCGCTGACCGGCCACCTCGTGGCCGAGACAAAGCGGCGTATCGACCCGAACACCAGCTCGCACCCCGTTGCCAAACAAATAAAAACACGAAGGCCCGGGGCTACACGCACGACCTGCAAGACGAATTGGAAAACAAAGCAGGACAGTCAAGATCGATCTACGGACCGCGGGGGCGCGCCCCAACACGTGGCGATGACCGCCACACGGAATATACTAAATACAAATCCGCCTGGGCCGAATACAGCAGACTAGACTCATTGGAATTGCATCGCGACTTAGCCCAACATAGAGGCACCGCACACCCCCTATGCTTCACTGGCAAAGTAATGGAGCATGAATTCCCAGAAGGGTTTAAACCCGTGAACATTGAACCATATGATGGAACGACAGACCCAGTGGTATGGATCGAAGATTTCCTTCTCCACATTCACATGGCCCGCGGCGATGATCTGCATGCCATCAAGTACCTGCCACTAAAACTCAAGGGACCGGCTCGGCATTGGCTGAAAAGTCTGCCACAAACTCCATTGGCAGTTGGGAGAACCTGGAAGACGCATTCCTTGATAACTTCCAGGGCACTTACGTGCGACCACCGGATGCTAATGACTTAAGTCACATAACCCAACAACCCGGAGAGTCAGCCAGGAAATTCTGGACTTGGTTCCTCACTAAAAAGAACCAAATTGTCGACTGTCTGGATGCGGAAGCCCTAGCGGCCTTTAAGCACAACATCCGCACCGAGTGGCTTTCTCGACACCTTGGCCAAGAGAAGCCAAAATCCATGGCAGCCCTTATGACACTCATGACCTGCTTCTGTGCGGGCGAGGACAGCTGGCTAGCTCGTAGCAACATTGTCTAAAGCAAGCCTGGGACTTCTGAACCAAGAGATAACAACGGCAAGCCCAGACGCAGCAAGCACAAGCGTCATAATAATGGCGACAATGTCGAAGACACGACCGTCAATGCCGGATTCAGCGGCTCTACTACCGGTCAAAAGAAGAAACAATTCAAAAGAAACAGTCCGGGCACGTCCAGTTTGGACCGTATACTCGAACGTCCATGCCAAATCCATGGCACCCTAGGAACACCAGCCAAATACACCAACAGAGAATGCTAGGTCTTCAAACAAGCCAGCGGGTCAAGTGCTGAAAACAAGGAGAAGGGGTCACAAAGCAATGACGACGACGAGGAGCCCCGGCCACCGAACATAGCAGGGCAAAAGAAATTTCCCCTGCAAATCAAAACGGTGAACATAATAAACACCACCCATATTCCCAAGCAGGAGCGGATGTGCACTCTTAGGGATGTCGACGCAACAGTGCCAGTCGCCCCAAAATATAACCTATTGTCGTCCGGCCCGATCACCTTTGATGGTGGATCGCCCGGCCAATACTAGTCAGGACAATTCAGTCGCACTAGTCCTTGACCCAATAATTGACGGATTCCACCTCACAAAAGTCCTCATGGATGGAGGCAGCAGTCTGAACCTGCTGTATCAGGGCAATGCGCAAGATGGGTATCGATCCTTCAATGATCAAACCCACTAAAACCACCTTTAAAGGTGTTATACCAGGTATGGAGGCCTATTGTACAGGCTCCATCACTCTGGAGGTAGTCTTTGGATATCCGGATAATTACCGCACCGAAGAGTTAATCTTTGACATCGTCCCTTTTCGCAGTAGCTATCATGCATTGCTCGGACGAACCGCATTTGTTCGATTCAACGTGGTACCACATTATGCCTACCTTAAGCTCAAGATGCCCGGTCCGCGCGGCGTCATAACAGTTAATGGCAAGGCTGAACGCTCCCTCCGCGCCGAAGAGTACACTGCCGCCTTAATAGTAGAAGCAAAGAGTGGCATCTTTCGACCAAACCTTGAGTTGACGGCCAAGCTTCCGGACACCGTCAAAGGAGTCCGAACTATTTCGCGGCAGGATAGCCCGGCTCGTCATGAGCTCAATTAAACACTCTGGCAGTAGACGGAGGCAAAGCTAGGATAGGTCACACAATGCGGCTTAACCGCTCCGTGGCACACCAACGTTTTTTGCATTTTCTTTGCAGGTCCAGTTTTGTGTAGGCCATGACATGGCGACCAGACCCGTGAGAGGACGAATATACCAAGGAGGGAAACAACTTGAGCGCGTAAGGGAAACCTTAGATATTCCCCTCGATGACCATCCGATTACAACCCGGATCCGCACACAGCCTCCCCCACCTGGTCTCAACAGGTTCTGAAGTCATATTTCTTTTTATCACATAACCTGTACTCATACGCATCGACGTATTATTCAATTACAACATGTGGCTTTATATAACGCTTATTTGCTGTTGTTTCTAATTGACGCTCTTTGTCAAATGGCCTCCGTATACTATGATATGCCTTAATATGCCAGGGGCCTCGTTGTACCCATAATACGGCAATAAAGTCGGAACACCTTCACGATCGTTCGGCACCCCGAACTTAAAGCATTATATGCATCGGCTCCGAATCATGTCTTGGGTCAATAGTTGGGTTGCCCGACTCCTGTGCTTGCTACCCTACGTTCCGCTATATCGGCTAGGGTAGTAAAGGGAGAACTACTGCGATTGCGTCCCGGTTCTTCCGGACGAGCGCCTCAGTAGAGAAAGCCGAACACTGACTGTCATGATGCAGCGAGAGCTGGTCAGCTGTTCGAGAGGTTACAAAATCTTTAAGGATTTCTTCCGCACTATGCGATAACTAATGCAGCGTGCGATGGATCGGCTTTCTCCTCTGATCAGGTGCCTATAGAGCCGCTAGTGCGGTCTTCCAGACACCAGGGGCTGCACCTACCTTTCTTTTGTCAAACTCCTATGGCTAGGTGAGTGTGATAAAGCCTTATAGTCGGATTGCCTGGTTTGCTGCGCCGAACACCTCCTTCAAGGACCCAAAACTGGGGTAAAGAGTGCTCAGGTTTATCCTGAACACCCCCCTATTTTCTACGTGGGGGCAGAAGCCGACGACTGGCCAACTCTCAAGATTAATATATAAAACGGTCGCACAGGAGGTAAAATTTCAAATAACATGCATTATACCATTTAAATGACCTTGTTCAAATACTACATGGGATAGCATGAATGTATTCAGGGGAATATAATATCCTTGGCACACTGATCCGCTATAAGGAGGGATCCTTTTAGGACACTATCATAATATAACTCGGGCTTGCGGTGCTCCTTCCCTTCCGACGGTCCTTCAGTCATCAGCTTTTCAGCATCCATCTTCGCCCAATGCACCTTCGCGCTGGCGAAGGCCATTCGCGCACCCTCCATACAGACCGACCGCTTGATGACTTCAAGTCGAGGGCAGGCACTCACAAGCCGCTTCACGAGCCCAAAGAAGCTGCTGGGAATCATCTCGGCAGGCCATAGCCGGATAATTAAATCCTTCATGTCTAGTTTGGCCGCCTTATGCAGTTCAATTAGCTGCTTCAGTTGACCGGCAAAGGGCACTGGATACTCTGGCGCCAGATACTGTGATCAGAAGAGCTTCTCCGCAGTGCTCCTTTCTTTGGCTCGGTAAAATTGTGCGGCACCAGATACACTATGTCGCAGTTCCGCAAAAACTCCTGGAGAAATCCGAATTCAAATTAGTAACATGATTTTCTCCCTTCAAATACTTGCTTTACATACAAAAAGCCTCACCCGCCACGATCTTCCTCGCCCCCTCGATTTCCTGCAGGGCACCTTGGGCTTCCCCCCGGGCATCGCGTGCGGCTTGACGAGCCTTGGTGAGTTTGTATTCTTTATCCGTTAAACTTTGCTCCAAGGTCTCACATTTCTTCACGGCTTCTTGGAGCTCTCGCTCAGCTTAAATAGTCATGGCCTCGTGCTTTTCGCGAAGCTCCTGCTCTGTGGCTGCCTTCTTCTCGGCCACGACCACAGCCTTCTTAAGAGCCTCGACTTCAGCCGTCGCCCCTAGAGCACATCATGAAAATATTTTCATCATACTCAATTATTCATTCACGCTGAACGCGACTGTCGGTGTCAAAACCGGCAGATCTCGGGTAGGGGGTCCCAAACTGTGCGTCTAAGGCTAATGGTAACAGGAGGCAGGGGACACGATGTTTTACCCAGGTTCGGGCCCTCTCTATGGAGGTAATACCCTAGTTCCTGCTTGATTGATCTTGATGATATGAGTATTACAAGAGTAGATCTACCACGAGATCATAGAGGCTAAACCCTAGAAGCTAGCCTATGATTCTGATTGTTCCTACGGGCTAAACCCTCCGGTTTATATAGACATCGGAGGAGGCTAGGGTTACACAGAGTCGGTTACAAAGAAGGAGATCTATCATCCGAATCGCCGAGCTTGTCTTCCATGCAAAGGAGAGTCCAATCCGGACACGGGACGAAGTCTTGAGTCTTGTATCTTCACGGTCCAACAGTCCGGCCAAAGTATATAGTCCGGCTTTCCGGATACCCCCTAATCCAGGACTCCCTCAGTAGCCCCTGAACCAGGCTTCAATGACGATGAGTCCAGCGCGTAGATTGTCTTCGGCATTGCAAGGCGGGTTCCACCTCCGAATACTCGAAAGTAAACCTCGAACACTTAAATCGTGTTCGGCTCTACAAGACGATTTTCACATACCACCGTAGAGAGAACGATATTCCACAAATATAATCCGCTAACAACTTTAGATAATGTGACATCACACCATGGTCGAGTCATTATTCGAACCGTTTTCCCACAACCAGCCACTGGACATATTGCGAGGCGGCTTCCTTGTAACGTCTTGTCGAAGCAGAGATCGTGTCCCCCTTATCACGGGACCTCCATCAATATGGGTGCGGGTAGCCCAACCGTACCGCCAATCGCGGCAAGTGGGGAACGAGCAGGTTCCACCAGGCAGGTAGGGAGGCACAAAAGTTTTTGTGGCCTCTATAAAGAGATAAGGTCCCTTCTTCTTTACCTACGCATTTCCCTTTTGCTCATCCATTCCCCTTCGCTTGAGCCCTAGCACCCAAGAGCTCGTCTTCTCCACCAAAAAGAGGTTCTCCGAAGATGTCCGGATTTGGAGCAGGAGGCAAATGGATGGCCTCTACTGTCCAGCAGAAGGATATTAAAAAGTTTCAAGAGGCCGGGTAACTGGCCAAGAAAATCGGCCACTGTCTTCCGACGGTGGGATAGATTGTCCCTAATCCGGAGCCTCACGAGAGGGTCGTGTTTCTTCCTCATTTTATCCGTGGGGTCGGGTTTCCCCTTCACCCATTTGTTCGCGGCATCATGTATTATTACGGGATTGATTTTCTTGATTTGTCCCCTAATCCTTTCCTTAACATCTCGACGTTTATCGTCGTGTGTGAGGCCTTTCTCCTTATTTCGCCACACTTCGACTTGTGGCTGAAGATCATCAATGTGAAGCCCAAGGTGGTGAACGGCAAGCACGCTGAGTGCGGAGGCACCATGGTGAGCAAGATGCCCAAGGTCACATGGCCGTTGGGCACCTTCAATGATTCCGTCAAGGAGTGCCAGCAGCAGTGGTTCTACATCACTGAGCCGCGCGGCAAAAGGTGGGCCACTGTCCCCGAATTCAGATCTGGAGCCCCCCTGCGGCTCATGTCCTGGCCCAAGAAGGGCCTGAACTGGTCCTCATCCGATGAGTTGTCGGTGTTCCAAACGCGCATCAAGGGTGTGGTGGACAAGGGCGTCAAACTCGTTAATGTGGTCCAGGTGATGTTAGTTTGCCTGGTTTTTCCTTGCAAACACCGGGCCTATAATTTGTGGGAATACGACCCAGCTGAGCACCAGACCCTGCGGGAACTCTACGACTCCTCACACAAGGATAACTGGAGGGTGCTCTTCAAGTCCGGGAAGCCGTGGCCGGACTCTGCCAAGGACCACAGGTATCAACTGTCGCGCTCCGCAAGTTCGGTAAGTTATCGCTTTGTTTTGTCTATCCATGTTTAGCTGGCATATCCCGAGGGAGACGCTTTATCATGCTTTACGCAATTGCCCTAGGAATATACGACGAAGGCGGGGCGGATACATTGTCCGACCCCGCTGCCGGAGGAATCGGCAGGACCACTTCTGACGAAGATGCTGGTCCCAGTGCCTTACAAGGCGCCGAAGAAAGAGGCCCTTAAGGAGGCCAGGGAGGCCCGGAGCGGCCTCTGTCGCCGCGGTGCTTCGGACACAAAATCCGAAGACTCCAACACCCATCCTTCCTCCGAAGATGAAGAGGAGGAGGAAGAAGACGAGTCCTCCCCGGAGGAGGAAAGAAGAGGACGGCCTCCTCATCCTTGGAGGCCGAATCGTCGAAGAGGGGGAAAATTTCCCTCCCAGAGGCGTCCACCACGACTACCAATAGCAGCCCGGAGTGGGATCCCAGGGCCTAGCCCCTGGTAAAATCGTGAGTGCATGAAGTCCGAACACGCCCACGCGCCCAGGATTACTAGGGTGCAATAGCTTAACTGGCGCCACACTTTGTGCAGCCCAACAAGGTCTCGCACCAAACAGTCCTCATCGGAGGATTTGCTGAGCTCAGATGCCCTGGAGAGCGAGACGCCTCCGGAGGCCTATTCCCCGAAGCCTGGGCGTGACACCGAGGTGTCGTCAAATCAGGACCCAGACCAGGGAGGGCACACCTCTAGGGCCGGATACACGGGAGCAACGGTTCCCATGAACATCGACGACGGGGGCGATCTTAGATTCGGCCCGCAGCCGGACATGGTCCTGGAGACCTTTAAAGCTCCAGGATCAGGCAAGCAGCCCCCCTGACAGAGGGAGGTGAGCCCGCTCCGCCAGCAACCTCTGTCCAAGCAGAGCTGTAGGGCGGCCTATTGACAACGCTGAAGAGTACGTCCATCATCGATGAACATCGCGCCCTTATGGGTGCGGTAATTGAAAAGATTCCGTCTGCTGAGAGCGGACTAAATGAATCCTGCATTAGCCTTATAAAAGGCTTTGAGGTATGTTTTAGGAACTTTTGAATATTGTCATAGTATGAGCAGTAGCCCCTGATGCACTGTACGGTGAAAGAGAGCGAGCTGGACAGGGGATCAAATTTCCGCTTCACAGGAGACTCAGTTAATGACATATATCCCTTTGTTTGAAAAACAAGCGTCTGTAGCGATGACCGCCTCTCATACTGCAGAAGTGTCCGGACTAAAGCAGAGTCTAGAGCGGGCCGAAGAAGAGCTTGGCCGAGTGAAGAAGCAGTTGGAGGACAAGCAAGGTATGTCGAAACCTTTGATAAGTTAAGCACAAATGAGTAGTTGTGCCTGATGAAATTATTTGTATTGTGTGCTCTAGGAGCAAATGCCGAAATTGAGGCGCTAAAGAAGGCTATGGCCGAAGCCGACAAGAGGGCTGCCGGAGAGTAGTCTCTTCGCGAGAAGCACGAGGCGAGGGTCATTAAAGCTGAATGAGAGCTCCAGGAGGCCGTGAAGAAAGGCGAGACCCTGGAGCATAGTCTAGCAGGGAAAGAATCTGAACTCGCCCAAGCTCTCCAAGCCGCAAATGTTGCTCGAAAGGACATTGAGGAGGCGAGGAGGATTGCGGCTGGTAAAGCTTTTTTACGCAAAGCGATTTTTATATAGTAACAGGAGAAATTCAAAGTGGCAAAGTGAATTCTTGTTTCTCCAGGGGCGTTCGCGGACTTGCCACGCAGCATATCTGATACTGCTCAATTCTACCGGGCTGTGAAGAGGAAGTCTGTTGAAAAGGATTTCTGGTCGCAGTATTTGGCGCCGAATTATCTGGTGCCCTTTATCGATCAGCTGAAGCAGCTGATCGAACTGCACCAGGTGGCCAAACTAGCCATGAAGGACTTAGTTGTCCAGCTGTGGCCCGCTGAGCCAATTCCAAGCAGTTACTTTGGACTCGTCAAGCGGATTGTTGGTGCTTGCCCTCGCCTCAAAGTCATTAAGCGGTTAGTATGTATAGAAGGTGCACGCATGGCATTTGCCCATGCGAAAGTGCACTGGGGAAAGCTTGATGCGGAAAAGCTGATGACTGAGGGACCACCCGCGGGTAAGGAGCACCGCAAGCCCAAATTGTATTATGATGGTATCCTGAAAGGAGCCCGCCTTGTGGTGGAGCAATGTACCAAAGACATTATATTTCCCTGAAGAAAGTCATGCTGTCCTTTGTAATGCGGAACACTGGCACTGTTCTTATTTATTGCCTGTTATATGAAAGTTTTTTCTTCCTGTGCGGCCGTTTGATATATATGAATCCTGAGAGTTGGCCAGTCGTCGGCTTCTGCCCCCACGTAGAAAGTACAGGGGTGTTTGGTACATACTTGAACACTCTTTATCCCATTTTCGGGTCCTTGAAGGAGGTGTTCATCACAGTGAACCAGGCAATCAGACTATAGGGATTTATCACTCTCACTTAGCCATAGGAATTTGAGTACGATAGGCGCAGCCCCTGGTGTTCGGAAGACCGTACGAGGGGCTCTAACAGCGCCTGATCGGAAGACCGATCCGTCGCACTCTGCATGTGTTATGGCATTATGCGGAATAAATCCTTAAAGATTTTACAACCTCTCGAATAGCTGACTAGCTCTCGCCGTATCATGATAGTAAGTTTTCGGCTTTCTCTACTGAGGTGCTCATCCGGAAGAACCGGGACACAATCGCAGCAGTTCTCCCAGCGCTACCTTAGCCGATGGAGCGGAACGTAAGGTACCAAAACATGGTAGCCGGGCAAACCCAACTAATGACCCAAGACATGATTCGGAGCTGATGCATATAGTGCTATAAGTTCGGGGTGCCGAGCGACCGAGAAGGTGGCCGGATTTTGTTGCCAAATTATGAGTACAATGAAGCCCCTGGCGTAGTGGGGCATGACACTATATGCGGATGCCGTTATGATGAAAAAGAAAGGCGTCAATGAGGAATGACGGCCGTTTAGTGTCATATAGTTGGAGTGGCACGTCTATGCATATGAGTACGGTGTATGCTATGAAAGGAGGTATGCTGGCGGAACCTGTTGCGACTGGACGGGAGGAAGCTGTGTGAGGATCCGAAGTGTATCCGGACTGTCTTCTTGGGGAATACTTGTGTATTCCCTCTTTGTGCGTCCGAGCTGATTCCATGTCGCCAGTCCTGTTCTGTGCAAAAGTGAGCTTGTAAAGAAAAATGCTTAGAGGTATTTGCGTGTCATAGGGTGGTTGAACCGCGGGGCTCTTCCCCGGCTTATGCCAGAGTGCTAGATCGGAGCCTATTCGAGCCGGGCTATCATGCCGTAAAGTAGCTCGGACTCCTTTGTTGGTGTCCGGGGGATTGGCTGTCGAATCGAGGTTCGATAGAAAGGCACAACTCGCTACCCCAGCGACACTATACTTTCGAATGTCGGGGTGGAGTTCGGCCTTGCCCATAATTGCGACTATGTCACGTGGGTTTGGCATGGTGTGGTACCGCGTTGAGTCGAGCCAACGCGGTTTGTCTCGGTAGTATATAATAGTTATTGTGTAAGGGGACAATGTCGAAGAATTACTATTTAGTATGGTGTTTGTTTGGTGATCCAAAGGCAACCTCCAGGGTGGTGGGCCAGTAAAACTTGGCCTTTACACCTGGAATGACATCTTTGAGAAGATGTTTTTAGTGGGTTTGATCCTCAAGCGATCAATACCTATCTGGTGAACTATGTCCTGGAACAACAAGTTTGGGCTGTTGTTTATGCCCATTGGGGCTCGTGTGAGGTGGAACCCACCAACTGTTGGGTCGATGGTAAGTGCAATTGAGTTGCCATGGTTGAAACTAGCTGGACGGTCTGTGTGATCGGAGATGATCGGCCATATTATTGTACCGTGGCGTTACTTGTATTGATGAGTCGGCATCCCGAGGAGTACACATTTGTTCCCTTGTTGGTTTGCGGAGGATTTTCCTTTTACCTCGCAATGTTTGGTGGTCTGGGCTCCTGGTTGTTTGAGACCCCTTTTTATTGTTTCTGGCGCACGACCGGCCATTTTGTTTTGAAGGGCCGACATTCTCTATTGGTATGATTGGTTGCCATTCCAGGGGTACCATGAACTTGACATGGTTGGTCGAGTATGCTGCTTGGGCCGGATGGGCCTGTATTGTTCTCTTTCCCCTGACCTGATTGGGAGCCGCGGAATCCGGCACCGGCTGCCGTGTTTTGGGTGTCATCATTATTTTTGTGACGCTTATGTCTGTTGCGTCGAGGTTTATGGATGCTGCCTTGCGTTTCCTGTGTATAGCCCCGGATCATGATGTATGGGCATCGGGGTGTGGGCTTTAGGACCTCCTTCTCAAGTTGAGGTAGCAAATCATGCTTTGGGTACCCTTTGGTGGGGCGGTCGAGTCCGTATTCCTCGGCTGCCAGGACCTTAGTCCATATGTCTGTGAGCAGATCGTGATCTGCTTGGCCATAAGCCGGCGCTTGAAGCTCTCCTGCTCTACGGGATCCTCAGGCACGCCAAATTCATCGTCGTCGAGGCTCACCTCATCTTCGGAGGGGGGCATGTAGTTGTCCTCCTCCAAGTATCCGTCCGTCACCTGTTCGGCCTGCTCAAAGGCAGGCTGATCAGGATTGTATTCATCTTCGGCACCAGCCGGATTGTTT
This sequence comes from Triticum aestivum, assembly GCF_018294505.1. NCBI lineage: Eukaryota > Viridiplantae > Streptophyta > Magnoliopsida > Poales > Poaceae > Triticum > Triticum aestivum. The sequence continues at coordinate 379,549,608 of NC_057798.1, forward strand.
TCGTTTCCTGTGTCGGTATTGCTGTGGCGAGGCTTGGAGCGGCGCTGATGACGCCCATGCTTTGATTTCTTCCTTGAGGGGTTATCCTCCATTGCCTCATCGCCATTGGTTTCCTTGGGAGTGTCCACCATATATATATCATACGAGGAGGTGGCTGTCCAGCGCCCCGTGGGCGGTGGTTCCTATTCTTCTCCCGCATCATCATCCCCACCATCGATGTCTTCAGAGTTGAAGCCAAGCACGTCGGTCAAATCATCGACAGTGGAAATGAAGTGGGTGGTGGGTGGGTAACGAATTTCCTCGTCGCCTGCTTCGCACTCGAGCCGGACATAGTTCGGCCAAGAGTCTCCTGACAAAGAGAGAGACTTTAATGAGTTCAGCATGTTGCCAAAGGGCGAGTGCTGAAAGATATCCATGGTGGTGAACTCCATTACCGGAGCCCAACCAGATTCGGCGGGCTCGGGGGCGCGCTGTCTGGAACCTACAGCCGGACACAAGTCCGGGGGTCCAGTGACACAGACTTCCTTGGGGGTGGAGTCCGTGTTTGGCTCTACCGACGATGAGTGTGCGGCCTCCGGGGCAGGGTCCATCCACCCATCCTCAGACGACGCGATCTGCCCCGGATTTAGGTCTAGAGCTCTTGCAGGTGCGATATCCCAAGTATTGTTTGACAGCAGGTCTAAGTCGTGCTCGTCGTGACTGTTCGGTGCTCCTGGCGTAGGCCCGAATCCGTTGAAGATCAAGTCTCTGTGGATATCGGCCGTCTAGTTCAAGTTTTCGAACCTGACCTGATGGCCAGGGGCGTAGCTGTCGATCTGCTCTAGATGGCCAAACGAATTGGCCCGCAGTACGAAGCCGCCGAACACGAAGATCTGTCCGGGGAGAAAAGTCTCACCCTGGACCGCATTGTTGTTGATGATTGAAGGAGCCATCGAGCCTTGAAGTGACGACACAGAGGAACTCTCAATGAAAGCACCAATGTCGGTGTCAAAACCGGCGGATCTCTGGTAGGGGGTCCCAAACTATGCGTCTAAGGCTAATGGTAACAGGAGGCAGGGGACACGATGTTTTACCCAGGTTCGGCACTCTCGATGGAGGTAATACCCTACTTCCTGCTTGATTGATCTTGATGATATGAGTATTACAAGAGTAGATCTACCACGAGATCGTAGAGGCTAAACCCTAGAAGCTAGCCTCTGATTATGATTGTTCCTATGGGCTAAACCCTCCGGTTTATATAGACACTGGAGGAGGCTAGGGTTACAAAGAGTCAGTTACAAAGAAGGAGATCTATCATCCAAATCACCAAGCTTGTCTTCCACGCAAAGGAGAGTCCCATCCAGACACGGGACGAAGTCTTGAGTCTTGTATCTTCACGGTGCAACAGTCCGGCCAAAGTATACAGTCCGGCTGTCCGAATACCCCCTAATGCAGGACTCCCTCAGCGACCAAGGTTTATTACATACCTTGGTTATCCTCCAACTAATTTTTCAATTAGCCAAGTTCTTCTTCGACCCGCTCCAGACTATGCTGCAGTCCAGAGACTTCTGCAGTGTGAGATGCGGCAGTCGCTACTGACGCATGCTTATAAAAAAGGGAGGGAGAGGTGCCATAAGGTGAGTCTCCTGCGAACATGTATTTGATCCTCTGTACGGTTCTTTCTTTCAAACACCGAACGGTGTATCAGGGGCTACTACCTGTACTATAAGACTCTTTAAAACCTCACAAGATACCTCAAAGCCCGTTATAAGGCTGATACAGGCTTCGTTCAGCCTGCTCTCGGCGGACTGAATCTTCTCAATCACCGCACCCATAAGAGCACGGTGTTCTTCAATGATGGAGGCGCTCTTCAGCGCCGCTGATAAGGTATCTGGCACCCCTAGTTGGGCAAAGGTCGCCGGTGGAACAGGCGCACCCCCTCCCGTTGAGGGAGGCTGCGTGCCTGATTCTGGAGCCGTATCGGTATCTGGAATCGTGTCCAGCTGGTGGTCGAATTCGAGATAGTTCCCGCCGTCGGTGCCCATGGGAGCCTCTTCTCCCGTGTGTCCGGCCACCGAAGTTTGACCCCCTGGCGCTGCCTTGACGGTCTTTTCACCCCCTCCTTGGCCTGAGTCCCTCTGGGACGATGCCTCAGTGTCGTTCACGTGTTGGGGGGAGGGGGCCTTCGGGGGTGTCCCGCTGTCCATAGCATCCGAGCCCAGTAAATCCTCCTATGAGGATTGTTTGGCGCGGGACCTCGCCGGACTGCAAAAAAGGTGTGGCTCAATGATTAAACGTCATACAATAGTGAGTCTGGATGCGCAAACGTGTCCGGATTTTATATACTCACGATTTCACCAGGGGCTGGACCCTGGGATCCCACTCCGGGCTACTGTCGGTGGCAGTGGCGGATTCCTCCGGAAGAGGAGTCTTGCCCTTCTTGGGCGACTCAGCCTCCAAGTGTGTGGAGGCCGCCCGTTTCTCCCTACCCCTAGCTGGGGGATTGCCTTTCCTCCTCCTCTTCGTCCTCTCTGGAGGAAGAGAGGGCATCAGAGTCTTCGGATATTGTGTCCGAAGTGCCTCGGCGACGAAGGCCGCCCCTGGTCTCCTTGGCCTTTTTCTCGGCCTTCTTCTTCGGCGCCTTGTAAGGCGCCGGGACCAGCATCTTCGTTAGAAGTGGGCCGGCTGGTTCTTCTGGCAGCGGGGCCGGACAGTAAATCTGCCCCGCCTTCTTCGTCCACCCCTGGGAAAGTTATGGAAAAACACATTAAGCATTCCCCTGGGATTACACAGATAAAGTGTATGACTTGCCAACATACAAAGTCTTACCGGGCTCGCGGGTCGGGACAGTTGGTACCCGCGGTCCTCGGCCGAATCCAGCCATGATTTGCCGAACTTAAAGAGAACCTTCCAGATGTCTTTGTGCGATGAGCCAAAGAACTCTAGCAGGGTCTGGTGTTTGGCCGGGTCGAATTCCCATAAATTGCATGCCTGTGTTGACAAAGGAGAATCCAGTGAGCTAGCATCACCTGGAACACGTTGACAAGTTTGATATTCTTGTCTTCCATTCCCTTGACACGCGCCTGAAGCACAGATAACTCATCTGGTGAAGACCAGTCCAGGCCCTTCTGGGGCCAAGACGTAAGCCGCAGTGGAGCTCCGGATCAGAATTCCGGAGTTGCGGCCCGTTTTGTGCCACGCGGCTTAGTGACATAGAACCACTGTTGTTGCCATCCTTTGACGGAATCATTGAAGGTGCCTGATGGCCATGTAACATTGGGCATCTTTCTCACCATGGCTCCTCCGCACTCCGCATGCTCACCACTCACCACCTTGGGCTTCACATTGAAGATCTTCAACCATAATCCGAAGTGTGGAGAGATGCGGAGGAAGGCCTCGCACACGACGATGAATGTCGTGATGTTGAGGAAGGAATTGGGGGATAGATCGTGGAAATCGATCCTGTAGTAATACATAATGCCGCGAACAAATGGGTGGAGGGGAAACCATAGCCCGCGGACAAAGTGGGGGAGGAATACAACCCTCTCATGGGGCTCCGGAGTACGAACAATCTGTCCCGCCGTCGGAAGGCGGTGGCTAATCTTCTTGGCCAGGTACCCGGCCTCCCAAAGTTTCTTGACATCCTTCTCCCGGATGGTGGAGGCCATCCATTTGCCTCCGGCTCCAGATCCGGACATTTTCAGAGGTCCTTTGTGGGCGGACAAGATGAACGCTTGGGTGCTGGAGCTCGAGCGAGAGAGAATGGATGAGCAGAGGAAGAAGAAGGCGTGGGTGAAAAAGGGGAGTCATTATCTCCTTATAAAGGCGGCAGGGATCCTGCGCCTCCCCACTCGCCCTAAAAACTCGCTTATTTCCCAAGCGTCGTGTTAATGGCGTGGTTGGGTTACCCACACCCGTATTGATGAGAATCCAGTGATAAGGGGACACGATCTCTGCTTCGACAAGACGTGCCAATAAAACCGCCTCGCAAGATGTGCAGTAGCAGGTTGAGAAAAACGGTTCGAATAATGACCGGGCCACGGCATGATGTCACGCTATGAAAAAGTTGACAGCAGATTAGACTTGTGGAATATTGTGCTCTCTACGGTGGTATGTGGAATTTGTTTTGCAGATCCGGACACGATCCTTGTGTTCAAGATCTTCTTTGGAGTATTCGGAGAAGGAAACCACCTTGCAATGCCGAAGACAATCTGCGCGGCGGACTCATCGTCATTGAAGCCTGGTTCAGGGGCTACTTAGGGAGTCCCGGATTAGGGGGTTCTCGGACAGCCGGACTATATACTTGTGCCAGACTGTTGGACTATGAAGATACAAGATTGAAGACTTCGTCCCGTGTCCGGGTGGGACTCTCCTTTGCGTGGAAGAAAAGCTTGGCAATTCGGATATGTAGATTTCCTTCTCTCTAACCGACACTGTGTAACACTAGCCCCCTCTGGTGTCTATATAAACCGGTGGGTTTAGTCCGTAGGACAACAACAATCGTAATCATAGGCTAGCTTCTAAGGTTTAGCCTCTACGATCTCTTGGTAGATCAACTCTTGTAATACTCATATCATCAAGATCAATCAAGCAGGAAGTAGGGTATCACCTGCATAGAGAGGGCCTGAACCTGGATAAACATTGTGTCCCCCGCCTCCTGTTACCATTAGCCTTAGACGCACAGTTCGGGACCCCCTACCCGAGATTCGCCGGTTTTGACACCGATAGTAGTACCACCCTACCACCACTGCTAGCGCCGCCCGAGCTGGCGCTCTCGTACCCCTTCCCCCTCTGAGGCACTTTCCCACTATCTCTGTGGTACTACCACCGGGGTTTGTAGTAGTACCACTGCCGCCAACGGTAGTACCACTCCCTGAGTGGTAGTACTGCTCTATGCGGGCTGAGTGGGATAACTGTTGGATTTGTTTTTCCACTATAAAATGAGGTCTTCTTCCCAAGGAAGACCTACCTCTTTTCCCCAAGCTCCATTGTAGCGGATGTGTCCTGACTGTTGTTATCCACCTCGGGCAGTACTACCGCTCCTTGGGAACGGTAGTACCGCTCGCTGGGAACGGTACTACCGTTCAGGGTGCCGGACTCCATTGCAATCTTATAAAAAGTTGATTTGTGTTGTGTTTTGTGCTCGGTTATGCTTGTTTTGTTGGCTTTTTTGCTGGTGTGTGTGGTTCTAGGGGATGTCCCTTCGGAGCACCCCATCCGTCGTGTCAACCCCGAGCGTCATGGAGGATCAAAGCGCTATCGCACTCCTGAGACAGTGGCTGATTCTTCAAGTACTCCTCCATCTCAACACAAGCCGCCTACCAAGAGCATTGCGAAGAATCCCAAGACGAAGACCAAGTCCATGTCAGAGATGACTGCTAAGGAATTATGTGCCACTCGTCCCCACAATCCCTGTGAATGAGGTCAAGACCTAGCTCTTTTCAATCGTCCTTTCGGTAACCGGTTTCAATTCTCAGTCTTCTTTGATGTGCTTAAAGCCAAGAAGAACCTCTATGTTGATGTGCGCTCCATCAACACTGCGCATATGTGGAAGGATCATGCCTACTTTGGTGAGGCACTGGATATGTGTGCTTAGTTGAACATTGTCAAGCTCATGGAGTTCAACAAGGATTTTGATGCAGAGATGGTGGCTCAGTTTTATGCTACTGTCCACCTTGGCACTGATGAGGAAAGGACCTTGACTTGGATGAAAAATGGTAGACCTCTCTCAGTCAAGTGGAAGGCGTTCATGGAGTTGTTAGGTGTTGAAGACCAAGGACTTGACAACCCGGTTGGATTTTATCCTCACAAGAATGAAACTTTTACTCACAAGCAAGCTCTCTGGCCGTACAACACTATGAAGATTCACCCCTTGACAGAGAAGAAGACCTATGAGTTGTTTCCTTTCCTGGATATCCTTCATCACATCTTCAGAGAGACTCTTTTTCCTCGCATTGGGAACTTGGATATGGTCCATTCGTACCTCGTGGATATGTTTCTATTTTGTCAGCATGAGAAGGACAACAACACATGGGAGTTGGATATCTCTCATGTCATGTGGTTAGAGTTCCTCTCTGCCATCACTGAGCACAAGTGCCCAATCTACGCCCCCTACCTGATGTTGCTCATTGAGAAGTCATGGGCGCACACCTATCCTGGAGTCTTGTTGGAGACCGCTAAGATGGTCTCTCGTGAGGTTAAGCGTCTAATACAGAAGGAGCACTAGGGCGCTCCTACTTCGGAGTCTGGGATTCCGTCACGTGCTGAAAAGGTTGAGGTGGAGGCTGAGGCTGAGGATGATGAGGACTATTAGCCCTCTGGTGTGGAGCTCTGATGGGCAAAGAAGCTCAAGCGCAAGATGAGAAGCTTTTCTGCATGGAGTCTCACGGGCATCATATGGCCCATGTGTCTGAGAAGAAGTCTCGCAGCCGTCACAAGGTCCTTATGCGCCACCTAGGTGCAGAGATTGCTAGTGGATGAAAGGACAAGGTCACTAACGAGGAGGAGTGGGTCTCTCGGCACTGCCCATGGACAGATTCAACACTGAGCAGCCGTCTGCCGATGATGGAGGCGCAGATGATCAAACGGGGATGTGATGATGGAGATCGTCGGCTTGGCTATCACCTATGACCATAGCAGCACTCTTTGCCCTTTTTGGTGTCTCGATGCCAAAGGGGGAGACAGTTTAGGGATTTGTTGTGTTGCAAGTGTGTCGAGTTGCGAGTGTATCTTATTTCCCTTGTCTTTGTCTCTCGCAAACTCTTTTCTCGTCATTTGCTTTGCTTTGGTTCGTGCTTGTGAGACTTGGTTACCTCTTCATATGGTGTGGGACATATGCTATCCTATCTTATGCTTATCTATTGAATGTCTAGTACTTTGGTAGTTTGTGAGTTGCATGCTCAACTTGATCCTATTATGCTCACTTACTACTCCTTGCATTAAGTCTCTTATTTTATATGCAAGTGTCGTGAGGCTATAAAATATAGGGGGGTGTTGATCCTAATGTGTGTACTTTGCATTCCAAAGGCACTCCTTATTAAGTGCATACATCTAGGGGGAGCCCGTCTATATTTTGTAGTCTCTGGGGTTTTCTGATTTTCTTGTTTTATCTCTATGCAAATCCCGTGTTGTCATCAATCCACCGAAAAGGGGGAGATTGTTAGGACATGTCTCTCTCTATGTGGTTTTTGTGATTGATGACATACTCTATGGACTAATCATGTGCATTGAGCATTTCAAATATTCATTCATTGGCACGAGACGATTCTTTCCCCTCGGAGGTCAAAGTGAAGACGGTGTAGCCTTTTTCGTTTCAGTTTTGGTGGCTTGAGTCGTAGGAGACACCATACTATCAAGAGGGGGTCCGTATCAGAAAGGCTGGGGTGGAATCAACATGTACACATCTATCTTGCACCTCGAGCTCCTTTCCTTCTCCTTGGAGTTTACCGATATCGCGGAAGTGGCAAGTGGGAGGAGCTAGCGGCAGTACCGCCAGGCCGGAGCGGCAGTACCGCTGATAGCCTCAAGCGGTAGTACCACTATTTCGGAGCGGTAGTATTGGTCATGCACATCAGCGTCAGTGCGGCTCCAGTACTGCACAAGTACCGCCTCGATTTGAGGACATCGTTTCTCGTGTCGGGTTGGGCGGCAGTAGGAGCGGCAGTAGGCGCGGTAGTACCACTTGCAAGCGGTAGTACCTCCCTACCACCACTACTAGTGCCGCCCGGGCTAGTGCTCCCGTATCCCTTCCCCCTCTGATGCCCTTGCCCACTATCTCCGCGGTAGAAGCGCTGGGGATCGCAGTAGTACCGCTACCGCCAGCGGTAGTACCACTCCCCTGAGTGGTAGTACCGCTCTAGGTGGGCCGAGGGGGGATAATGGTTGGATTGGTCTCCCCACTATAAATGGAGGTCTTCTTCCCCAAGAAGACCTACCTCTTTTCCCCAAGCTCCATTGTTGCTCCAAAGCTCATTTTCACCTAATTTCTCTCCCTAGCCAATCAAACTTGTTGATTTTCTAGGGATTGGTTGAGAAGGTTGTCGGTGTCAAAACCGGCAGATCTCAGGTAGGGGGTCCCGAACTATGAATCTAAGGATCGAAGGTAACAAGGAGGCAGGGGCACGATGTTTACCCAGGTTTGGGCCCTCTTAATGGAGCTAATACCCTACTTCCTGCTTGATTGACATTGATGAGTATAGGGGTTACAAGAGTTGATATACCTCGAGATCGTAATGGCTAAACCCTAGATGACTAGCCTGTATGATTGTGATCATCTCTACGGACTAAACCCTTCGGTTTATATAGATGCTAGAGGGGGCTAGGGTTGTACAAAGTCGGTTAACAGAGGAAGGAAACTACACGTCCGGCCGCCAAGCTTTCCATCAACGCAAAGGAGAGTCCCATCCGGACACGGGAGAAGGACTTCGGTATTGTATCTTCATGGTTCGTCAGTCCGGCACATATCACATAAGCCGGCTCTCTAAGGACCCCATAATACATGACTCCCTTAGTAGCCCCCGAACTTGCCTTCAATGACGATGTTGTATCCGGCTTCATGTCTTCGGCTTTTGCAAGGCGAGTTCCCCATTGTATTCCATATAGTTCGGCCTTTACATTTAAATATTATTCTCTTCAGCTTCTGTGCTGTCGTCGCCTTGGCTTCCATGTGTGAGATGAATACGAAGGGTCTAAGTATTTTACAGGTAACCCCTCGACCACGGAGGGAAGGCGCTTATTTAAAGAGATTGAATCTCAGATGCCATTCCTCACTAGGCGAAAATCCTCTAGATCTTGCCATAGGAAACCAACCAAAGATGGCGAACGTTCATAGTTCTTCCTCGCGCCCCCACGGCCCTCAAGAAGGCTACTGGGAGAGCTACTCGATGCCCCACGCCCAATTGACCAAGCTTCAGGCGCATGGATACCTCCCTTCGTCGGATCAAGTCCCCGTTCGGGCGGGATTAACTACCTTCAACGGCGAAGCCCCGGCGGAGAACTACCCCAATCCCAATAAAGGGGAGCGGGTGTGCTTCATTTCATTCCTGCTGAAGGGCGTGGGATTTCCAATCCACCATTTTCTCAGAGCTCTCCTGGAGTATTATGGTCTCCAACTGCACAACCTCACGCCAGGCTCCATTATACACATCATGTGGGTTGGTGCTCTTTGCGAGTTGTTCCTTTGCTGCGAGGCCCATTTCGAGTTATGGAGGAAATATGTTTGCCTCGTCCTCCGCTCCTAGAAGGGATCTATATTCGAGGTGGGCAGTGCCAAAGTGTGGTGTATAGGCGGAACAGGATACCTGTCCGGCACTCCGAAGAAGGCATTCAGAGAGTGGCCCTCGGAGTGGTTCTACATTGAAGGCGTTGTCCTCCCAGACCTAATCCAGCAAAGTCTTCCCGAATTTTCCTCCGCTCCTTTAAGGAAGCGCATTAGTTGGTGTCCCCGAAGCTATGAAGAAGAAGATAGTGCGGAGATTAAAAGGCTAGTGAACAAGATCAGAATACTCGCCCACTCCGGACTATCTATAGTCGCGGTAATGGCGATCTTAATAACGTGATGCGTTCAGCCACTCCAATCCAGAGGGCTTCCCATGTGGCATTACAATGGGGAGGACGATGCATCACGCTGTGGGCACAAGGGTCCGACCAATTTTGCCGCTTTGGCCGCCACGTTAGCTGACCTTTTCAAAGGGGAAAAGGAAGACTTCACTCGTCTGAAGTGTCGAGAAGGATTTCTCCATGTATAACCCCATTGACTGGGTGAGTCTTTGATCACAGGCCTTACATAGTCTGCTTCTTTAACTATGCTTTCAGTCGAACTTAATCTGGCTACCTTCAACAGGAATGGAGAAAGGTCGTCACGGGGATCTACAGTCCAGCTCAGCAGCCAGAGGACCATAATGGATACCTTGATCCTGGATTCGGATATATTTGTAGATTTTAAGGATGGAGTCTTTTATCAGACGAGCTACGATGGCACGGAAGTGGCCATTATAGACAATTATCCTGGCCTTCTTCCCTCCTCCCATGTAAGTACACAGCAGTCACCTCATCAAAGAGAGTTTTTTCCTCGTGACTCACCAGCCACACTGTACCGTACTCCCAAGGGGCGGCGCTCATCCCATCGCACTGTGGAAAAGGCATCCTCTAGGAAGACGACACTCGCACAAGGCGAGTCTTTAAAAGAAAAGCAAACGATGATACCGGCAGGCCCTCTCCTTCATCAAAGAAGTATGAGTTTTATCACGTGCTCAGGGGATAAACCGGCTAGTGATGTTACCTAACGTGCATATTGTAGGAGGAGTGTATGACGGACTGTATCCGAAGACCCGTTCGGCCATGCACAGGCTAATCCGGTCCCGGACCCGACTACAAGGTCTGGGGTCAACACGGGGGCAATGCCGGATTGTCGCCAACTCCGAAGTGGAGAGTGAGATGAATCATCGGTGGCGGAGAGCGGCTATGCGTGACCCACATTTTACCGAAGAGGCTTTCAATGCTCTCAGCTCAGCGGTTGCTTACATCCGAGCTGCTCGTGATGGAGTTGCTGGAGCCACTCACCAGCTTTCAAAGGATATACGGGTAAGATTTTTTTGTGCAGATTCAATAATCATATGCCAGTAGCCCCTGAGTCTTGAAGCAGTTGGCCCAACTGATTTAAGAGTCATTACATCCTCAGGTACTCACAAAGAAAAATAACACATTATTCAAGGAGCTTGAAGAATGCCGAACTAAGCTTACTGTCGCCACTGCCGAAGTGGATACTTTAAAGAAATCCAGGAAGGCGCCTGATGGTAAGTACAACAGTAGCCCAGAAATAGGACTCCGTGCGTACAATGATGTTGCTTAACTAGGCAACATTTCATTGGTAGGGTCGACAGATCAGCTGGCGGAGAGGCTAAGGGCTGCTCAAGTGGACAAACAACATGCTGAAGGGCAAGAAGCCGCTGGTCAACATGTACTGACACGGACCATTAATGAGAAGAACAAACTACAAGATGCAAATATCAAACAAGCCGAAGAACTGAAGGATTTAAGAGCCCAACTATCGGATGCGGTGAAGGAGAATAAGAAGCTGAATGGCGGCATATTCAGTAAGCTCTATAACCTGGTTTTTACATGGTCTCCGGATTTGAAAATTTGACAAGTTTGTTTCTGTAGGTGTGCTAACCAGACGTCTCAAGGGAGAAGTGTCTAGATTCCAAGGCGACCTGTTACTAGAGCTATCCTAAGTGCATGAGTGAGCTTGGAAAGCATTGAGGAACATGGCCAAGGCTCTATGCCCATCTAACGCACCTCCAGGAAGTATGGAGGAGCTCGTGAATTTATTCAAGGGAGCTCGTTGGCGCTTCGAGTTATGGAAGATATCAGCATTTCGGGAAAGGTGCACGAGAGGCCCGGACCATGGTGAAAACACGGTACACCAGACTTGATCCGAATCATATAGCACGGGTCAGACCGCGGGGACCAGATGGACAAGAAATTCCTGTGAGCTTAGTGTATGACCAAGTAAAAGTAGCCGCTAAGTTTTCACAACAGGATTGTAAACTAGACAACATGCTAGAGGGTCTAGAGGAGGAAGTAGTTTTGGAGTCCAAGTAGCAATGTACTTTCTCAACAAACCTATCTTCGGCCAAATTGTAAAACGATTCTCATGACAGACTTTCTACTTCGACCTCCAAAACCCGAAGTTCGGACTGTTTCCGTATATTGTACCGTTAGGTAAACACCAAGGTATGTTCGAAAACCAGGCAGTCCGGTCATAGTTGCTTAAACAAACAAGTTGTATTTGGGTAGTTATGTTATATTACATTTGCTTGTAGGAAACATCTTCCAGAGAGAATAGTTCCGTTAAGGGTTCCTCTCCTCGGGTTAGCATGCGTTTTTGTGCATGCATAAGCTTGTGATATTAAAAGCCACAGTACACTATATAATTTGGGGGATCATATTGCTACTAGGGCAGTTCGTCTGTTGTCCGCTGACAAATTATTCCCTTAAGAACGCTAGCTTTCGGCTTCACCCATCTGAGGTACACGTTCGGATTACCCGGTTGTAACAATCGCAGAGGTGCTCCCTTTATGCCCTAGTTTAACAAGCGGGAACGTAGGGCATAAGCACAGGAGCCGGGAAACCCAGCTTGGCAAAAACTTAAGTCATAAAGGTGCATATAATAGTGAAGACAAGACACATATGAGTAGACAACAAATATATACGGTGAGCTTGATGCTCGAAAAATAATGACGATATTAAGCTTCTGTGAAAAGAAGCCCCCAGGTATTATGGGGTTTGTACATTTAATGATGCATGCCCCTCAAGTATGCGGTTTATCCGAACACTGGCTAGAAGTCATATCAAAACAAAAATAAAAAAGGTGAGAGGAAGAAAAGACAAAAAAGAGTATAAGTGTGAACTTAGGCATAGAATCTTCGGAGGCGGGCAACATTCGATGGGTTTGGCTCCAATCGATCATCCGAAGCGTTGCGAAGGCGATAGGCTCCTCTAGTGAGAACTTCATCTATAATGAAGGGACCCTCCAATTTGGGTTTTAGCTTGTCCTTTTTCTTCTCTGGTAGGCGTAGAACATGTTCACCGACATTATAAGTCTTTGCCCGTACTTCCCTACTTTGATATCGACAAGCTTGCTGTTGGTAGAATGCGGAACGGGCCTTCACGACGTCGCGCTCCTCCTACAGGCCGTCCAGGTCGTCCTGCCGATCGAGCTCAGCCTCTCTCTCTTCGTACATGCGCACTTGAGGTGAGTCATGAATAATATCGCAAGGCAAGACTGCCTCCACGCCGTACACCATGTAGAAAGGTGTATATCCGATCATGCGATTGGGCGTGGTCCGCAGCCCCTAGAGTACAAAATCGAGTTCTTCAACCCAGTGCTTGTCTGATTCACACAGGGATCGCACTAGTCTGGTTTTGATGCCGCTCATTATCAAGCCGCTAGCCTGTTCGACATGACCGTTTATTTGAGGGTGATATACTGAGGCATAATCAAGCTTGATGCCCAAATTAGCGCACCAGGTTTTCACCTCATCGGCCGTAAAGTTAGAACCATTGTCAGTAATTATACTGTGCGGGACACCATAACAGTGTACAACACCGGATATGAAGTCTATAACCGGTCGGGCTTCGGCCATTTTGACTGGTTTGGTTTCTATCCACTTAGTGAACTTGTCGACCATAAAGTAAATATTTCTTCTTATGGCTTCCCCCTTTAAGGGGTCCAACCATGTCTAGCCCCCAGACCACAAAAGGCCAAGTAATGGGGATTGTTCGTAAGGCAGTGGGTGGCATATGGCTTTGATTGACAAAAAAGCTAGCATCCAACACAGCGCTGTACGAGGTCTTGTGCATCTGCTTGGGACGTGGGCCAAAAGAAAACTGTATGGAAGGCCTTACTTACAAGGGACCGAGCTGCAGCGTGATGGCCACCAAGACCGGCATGTATTTCAGCCAAGAGTTGCCGTCCTTCCTCTTCGGAGATACACCTTTGGAGTACTCCGGTGGTACTTTTCTTGTATAGTTCCCCCTCATGGACTTTGTAGGCCTTCGAGCATTAAAGAATGCGACGGGCCTCCATCTGGTCATCAGGGTGATTACAACCATGATTTCGTGGGCAGATGGTGTTATTTTGGTGCCCGAACCCCCGATGACATCTGAACTATGCTCGGAATTTGGGAGTATGATCGGCTCTGGAACGGTGTTGCCATTATCGTCCTGCGACACAACGGATGGCTTGAAGAGCCTCTCCATGAAGGTTTTAGGTGGGATGGGGTCGCGTTTGGCGCCCATGCGGGAAGTATGTCCGCAGCTTGATTACTATCTTGAGCCACATGAGGAAACTCGAGCCCTTCAAACCGGGCTGATATTTTGAGTACGGTGTTACAATAAGCCGCCATCCTTGGATCTTTTGCATCAAATTCTCCGTTTATTTGGGATATTGCAAGGTTTGAATCCCCGCACACCTCGAGGCGTTGTATGCCCATGGAGACGACCATCCGGAGACCATGCTATAGGGCCTCGTATTCGGCTGCATTGTTAGAGTCCGTATATAGTATTTGGAGCACATAGCGGACTGTGTCTCCTGTGGGGGATGTCAAGGCGACACCAACCCCCAGTCCGACCAGCATTTTATCGTCGAAGTGCATCACCCAGTTGGAATATGTGCCGTACTCTTTAGGGAGTTCGGCCTCTGTCCATTCGGCAATGAAGTCAGCCAACACCTGAGATTTTATAGCTCGGCGTGGCTTGTGAATTATTTCAAATGGTAAGAGCTCGATGGCCCATTTAGCAATCCGGCCGGTGGTGTCCCGGTTGTTTATAATATCATTGAGTGGTACTTCGGAGGCCACCGTGATCGAGCACTCTTAAAACTAGTGCCACAGCTTGCGGGATGCCATAAAGACCGCATATGCTATCTTTTGATAATGCGGATATCGGGATTTACATGGTGTAAGGACCGTTGACACATAATATACTGGTTTTTGAAGTGGGAATTTATGTCCCTCTTCAGCTCGTTCTACGACGAGCATCGCACTCACCACATGGTGAGTTGCCGATATGTAGAGTGACATCGGTTCACCGACGTTTGGTGCGGCCAGGATTGGGTTACTTGCTAATAGAGCTTTAATTTCTTCCAGTCCGGATGTGGTAGCATCCGTCCACACGAAGTTGCCAGTGAGGCGCAGCAGGCGATATAATGGCAATGCCTTTTCCCCTAGTCTGGAGATAAAACAGCTCAAAGCTGCCACGCACCCAACAAGTTTTTGGACCTGTTTGAGGTCTGTTGGCATTGCCAACTGTGACAGGGCTTGGATTTTGGCTGGGTTTGCTTCGATTCCTCTATTGGAGATAATGAACCCAAGCAGCTTTCTGGCTGGAATGCGGAAAACACATTTTTCTGGATTGAGCCGTATGTCATATGCTCGGAGGTTGTCGAATGTAAGGCATAAGTCATCCACCAACGATTTGACATGCTTGGTTTTGATGACGACGTCATCTACATATGCCTCCATAGTTTTGTCGATTTGTTTTTCCAAGCATGTTAGAATCATGCGTTGGTAAGTTGCGCCGACGTTCTTGAGCCTGAAAGGCATAGTGTTAAAGCAGAAGGGCCCATACGGAGTGATGAATGCCGTTGCGGCTTGGTTGGATTCTTTCATCTTAATTTGATGGTATCCGGAGTATGCATCGGGGAAGCATAGGGAATCGTGTCCTACAGTCGTAATCTGGTCAATGTGGGGTAGTGGGAAGGGGTCCTTAGGACAAGTCTTATTAAGGTCTTTGAAATCAACACACAGGCGCCAGGATTTATCCTTCTTCGGTACCATGACCAGGTTTGCTAGCCAGTCCGGATGTTTGATATCTCTGATAAACCCGGCTTTGAGCAATTTGGCCAGCTCCTCCCCCATAGCCTGTTGTTTGAGTTCGGAAAATTGGTGCAGAGTTTGTTTGACTAGTTTATATCCTTTCAATATGTTTAGACTATGCTCGACTAGCCTTCGTGGGATACCTGGCATGTCCGAAGCGTGCCAGCCAAAAATGTCTCAGTTCACACGGAGGGACGCGTGTAATGTGGCATCGATCGTCGGATCCAGTTGTGCTCCAAATGGAAGCTGTCTTCTTGGGGTCCATTGGGTGGACCTGAAATTTGACTATTTCATCTACTGGTTTGAAGGAAGTGGATTTTGGGTCTCTTATCGCGGATTATGTCCTCCCTATCCACTATGGAGCGTAAGGTGGTTCATTCTTTGGTCGCGAGGGCCTCGGATAAAGCCTCGAGGGCCAGAGAGGCGGTTTTCTTTTTGATGCGGAGTGTAATGTCCGGATCACTTGTGATAGTGATGACTCCATTGGGCCTGGGCATTTTAAGCTTCATATATCCGTAATGGGGTACGGCTTGGAAGCATGTAAATGCGTACCGCCCCAGCAAGGCGTGATACCCGATGTTAAAGGGTTCCACGTGGAAGAGTAACTCTTCGGACCTATAGTTTTCCGCGTGCCGAATACCACGTCGAGTTTGATTTTTCCCGAGCATCTTGCTTCTCGATTGGGTATAATACCTTGAAAGGTTTTGGTACTTTGCTCAATGCGATTCATGTCCATTTGCATTTTATTGAGCGTGTCCTTGTAGATGAGGTTTAGTCCGCTACCACCATCCATTAGCACTTTAGTGAGCTGAAAATCGTCCACGATTGGGTTGAGGACCAAAGCGGCTGGTGCCCGTTCTAAGCAGGGTCTTGGTTCGTCATCGCCGTTGAAGGTGATCGCCATATTGTTCCAAGGATTTACTGCTGCCACCTGGCAGACTCCGGCGAGGTCGCGGAGCGCCCTTTTGCACCGATTGTTTGATGAAAAGGTCTCGAAGATCATGAATACTTTGGGATCATTGTCCTCCGAAGAGTAATTCTCTGGGGTGTTGGTGGTGACGATACCCTCGCCGCTCTTGGACACTTGCTGGAGTATCCAACAGGCTTGGAGGTTATGCGTTGGTTCGGTGTCCGGTGTCATGTGGATTTGACAGGGCTTGTCGAGCCATTCCTCGAAGACCGTTCTATGCCCTGTGAAGGGCTTGATTTTCTTGTCCAAGAGATGATGATTAGGTGCTCCACGAGGGTGCATCCTTTTTGCCCATCCGGGAAGTGGCCCAAAGGCCTGTGGTTCCCAGCGGGCTATCTGAGTTTTCTAGGCACTTTCCATTGTGCAGTACTTCTATACTATGTGTGCTAAATCTGCAAAGTGCAGTATGCGATGGCGGTTGAGGGCATTAAGAATTCCCTCATCCATACAATTTTTGCAAAATACTGAAATCACGTCGTTATCGCGACAATCTTTGATCTTGTTTTTAAGTTGCAAAAGGAATCTGGCCCAAAAGTGATGGAATATTTCCTGAGGCTGCTGTCGCACGTACATTAAGTCACATATGTCCGTAGGACAAGAATTTCTTGGGGAATATTGATTGTGCTGGGTGGGAGGGATTGAATCTGAATCCTGACCCACTGTGAAGTCTAGATTTTGAAAAATTTCCGAAGTTACAAGCCCGGGCTTCGGAGCCTTTGGTGAGTTTTTAGGCTCAACGCCCAATTATGTGTTCGGAGGACAAGAAGTGTCCTCCCGAAGCTGGGCGTCCGGCTCTCCGAGCTCAGAACTCCGAACATACTTTGTTCTCAACGTAGGAGAAGAGTTATTGTCAGCCTGCTCCTCTACAATTGCCACCAGGTGGGTGATCGGCGGAGATCTGATTTCTCTCTGTTCGGGTTTAAGCCCAATCCGATCCTAGTTGGTTGCGACCCCCAGGGCGGAGATGCGATCTAGCAGTTTGTTTAAAGCCGATATATCTGCCGGATCCATCTTGTTGGAGTATTCAGGGCCGACGCGGAGACAATTTTTGGTGACAGGTTGGGCTGCCTTTGGCTTAATGGCTGAACGAGCGCCCATTGTGAAGCTTCCAAGTCGGAGGGTTTGCCCTAAAGCTAGGGCTCCTTCGGAAGTGATGCTGCCCTTGATGACAAGGCGAGCCATCAATCCTTTTGTCGACGGCACAGCAGAACTCTCAACGAGAGCACCAATGTTGGTGTCAAAACTGGCAGATCTTGGGTAGGGGGTCCTGAACTGTGCGTCTAAGGATCGAAGGTAACAAGGAGGCAGGGGACACGATGTTTACCCAGGTTCGGGCCCTCTTAATGGAGGTAATACCCTAATTCCTGCTTGATTGACTTTGATGAGTATAGGGTTACAAGAGTTGATCTACCTCGAGATCGTAATGGCTAAACCCTAGATGTCTAGCCTTTATGATTGTGATCATCTCTACGGACTAGACCCTTCGGTTTATATAGACACCAGAGGGGGCTAGGGTTGTAGAAAGTAGGTTAACAAAGGAAGGAAACTACACGTCCATATGCCAAGCTTGCCATCCACGCAAAGGAGAGTCCCATTCGGACACAGGAGAAGGCCTTCTGTATTGTATCTTCAAGGTTCGTCAGTCCAGCCCATATCACATAATGCGGCTCTTCAAGGACCCCATAATCCAGGACTCCCTCAAAGTTCCAGATCTACACTTCCGCCAAGAGAAATTTGATTCCCCTCACTAATCTTTTCTGGATCTTGTTACTCTTGGGAGTTTGAGCACCCTAAACGGTTGAAGTCACCTCTGAGCCACATTCTATTGTGGTGAAGCTCCGTGGTTTCGTCGGGAGCCTCCAATCAAGTTGTGGAGATATCCCCAACCTTGATTGTAAAGGTTCGGTTGCCGCCTTCAAGGGCACCACTAGTGGATTCACGGCATCTCGCATTGTGTGTGGGCGTGAGGGGAATACGTTGGCCCTAGTGACTTCTTGGGAAGCACTGTGCCTCCAAACCGCTCAGACGGAGAAGTACTACTCCCAAAGGGAAGGAATTTCGATAACATATCCTCACCTCCACCAGCTCTAGTTGTGGTTATCTCTTCCCTTTACTTTGTGCAAGCTATTATTGTGTTGTATCATTTGCTAGCACTTGTTGTTGTTGTTGTTGTTGTTGTTGTTGTTGCTTGCATCATATAGGTTGTTCACCTAGTTGCACATCTAGATAACCTATTTGTTGCTAAATCTAATTTGTTAAGAAAAGCTAAAAATTGGTAGTTGCCTATTCACCCCCCTCTAGTCAACCATATCGATCCTTTCATTCGCGATGCGGTGCTAGCCTATGTGGCGTCCGCCAAGGAGCGCTACGGCAAGGCGGAAGCCGGGCTGAAGGCTCTTCGCGAGGGGCAGGCTGCCCACACCCAACAACTTTAGCAACGATCGTGAAGCGACGCTTGCCGATCGTGACGCCAAGCTGGTCCAGGCGGCCGCCGATCAAGTCGTGGAGTGGTACCGCCTGGGCAAGCTGAAGGAGGAGGTGGACAAAGCTTAAGCATCCTATCGCTAGCTCGTCTCCAAGATAACGACCCAGCTAGAGGCCAGGGAGAAAATCTTCGCCGCCGTCGAGAAGATGGCGGCCGTGGAACGTGAAGCCTTCGTCTCCCACGAGCTCAGGTCCTGTACGGGGGAGCGTACGAAGGGCTGCTGGTGACTCTAGAGGGTGGCCGTTCCGGGCTTCTACCTGAGCTTGTCGAGGCACTTGAAGGCATCGCCGCTGGAGTGGAATCCATGGTGGAGGGGGAGTTTCACGCGCCTTTTACCTCGGCCACGACGCGCGTCTTCAGCCACCTCCACCTCCGGGACCCAGGATTCGACCTCAACACCCTGATCGAACCGGTGGCTCCTGAGTCCTGCACCGTTGATGCTGAGGCCGTGAAGAAACAGGTGGAAGCCCTGCTGGGGAAGTTCCTCTACGTCCCCAACCCCGCAGCTGCAGCGGCCGAAGCCGATGGCAAAGATGGTGGCAGTGCCATCAACGACGGGCTTCCCAAGGTGAGCGGCTGCGACAACCAATGGGATGGCGGTGCTTCTTCCTAGTTTGACCCTGCAACATTCATCATGCCTCATGGAGGCGTGAGAACTTCTGCTTAAATTTGTGGAACATTATGTTTTGTAATAACTGGCTAGAACTCCGCGATTTCCATTTCGTGCTCGATTTCCTTCATGTTTGCCTTAGTCTTCTGCATCGGCAGACACTAGCAAAAAATACACTTCTGTGATGATACGTGTTTATCACAACAGGTCATGTTTTCTGCCATGCATGTACATCCATGACGATTTTATGACAGAATCAAGATAGTCATACCTGTGCTGTCGTAGAAGTGTTTCATGACATTACCAAAATTATCATCACGAAAGTGTCCTCTTCCATGACGATAAATCGCGCGTCATATAATTGCTTTCGTCAAGGGTAACCGACACGTGGCATCCACCATAACGGGTCGCCGTTAAGCTATCGGGTTCGGATTTGGATCTGATAACCCGTTAAGAGCCCGGACCAATGGGGATTTTCCACATGTAAAATTCTCGATGTCCAGAGGAACCACGTGTCGGCTCACCATTGGGACATATGTCATCCACTCATTGAACCGAAGGCGCCTATGATACATCGACACGTGGCACGGCTCAACAGAGGCCCATTCTTGTGAAAAGGCTGGCCCATTTGACTTGGTCAAAAGGTAGCGGGTCGGTCCACGGAAAGCCTGTTAACGACCTGTTTGCATATATCCCATTTACAGCCCGCTAACTCACGACCCGTTACGACCTATCCAAATTCGTCCCAGTAGCGTCATCTAGGCCGTCCAATTTGATTCCAGCCCGTTGTAACTTCCTGCCCATGTATGGCCCATAACGTCTTTCAACCCATATGAGGCCCTTTGTAACTCTTGGCCCATTAATGGCCCATGGTGAAATGGGCCCGCAATGAACAGTGTATCGCTTTATACCAATTAACGACCCATACTCCATTGGGCCGTTTCCAACCCGCATCATCTTTCAGCCTTCTCAGGGCCCATTTATTCTAGGGATCATTTACAGCATTCGGTTACTTACGGCCTGTTACAGGCCTTTTCTGCTTGTGGGCCAAATTCAGCCCGTGGTTACAGTTGGCCTGTTTGTGGCCCATTAATCCGTTGGGCCATTTTCATAGCATCCTCAAATATGACTGACTAATGATGGCCCATGATGGTCAGCCCATGAACAAACGACTCAAACTCTAGCCCGTTTACGGCCCATAATGTGGTCCGTTATTGGCCCATGTTTGGCCAATCGATCGTACGGACCGTAAAAGGCCCATTGATACCATGCCCTGCAGAAAGCCCATTGTTTCTATGGCCCGTAGAAGGCCCATTGTTACTATGGCCCATAGGAGGCCCATTGCCACTATAGTAAATATGTAGCCCATGGTTATTGTGGCCTAGTTTTAAAAAATAGGTTATGGCGGCCAGTAGCTAACCGTGGAAAAAGAACTGCACTGAATACAAGCAAACAAATAAACATGACAACAAGGAAATAAATAAGCAAGCAACTTACGCTAGGCTATCACGGCTATTACACATATTATACCTGGGCATCAAAGTTCACCACCAGTGCAAATATAGAGAACAAAGTAGCATATCACATACACTGGTTGTCAAAGTCGGCAACCAGTGCAAATAAACGCCGCAGCAAAACAAGTCCAGAACTGAAACCACTTTAGAAGAGCTCAGGAAACAATACCTGGGTACCCATAATGCTGGCAATATGCTTGGCAAGCTTATTAACTTTCTGTTGTTTGGCGCTTAAATCCTCCAGCGCTTGCCGTTGCACCAGAAAGTATGCATCTGAATTCTGCAGGGACTTCTTCAGTCCTTTGGCTTCTTGCCGTAGCACAGCTGACTGATGCCTTTCATCATCTAGCTGAGGCGAAGAAGCCAATGATTCAGATAGTGAGTTCGAAGAGCTTGTGCCAGCGGTACTGGCTAGTAACTTGAACACTACATCGTTTTTATCACCTTTCTTGGAGACCAACAGGGTTGTCTCACTATCTTGAACCTTATCTGCATTACTTTCTCTACGTTGCATAGTGGGGTGCTCTTCTCCAATATTCTATTTGCATTGTGCAAGATAAACAAGCAGACACATCATAGGTTTAGCATGTAGTATACGAAACTCATTTTGGTAAACAGGTTCAGTAGTAAGGTGGACAGGATAACATCATGAAACAAACAGATAGCTTTGTACTATGGTCACTGTATTGTCAATATCATTCTAGTTTATGTTGCCAAATCAAGATAGAGACACAGTTCAAATCATATATTTTTAAGACATAGCAGCATAGACAAAATATAAGTGTGAGAAACTACACAGCACTTGCAACACTTGTACTGTGCATCACATGAAAACATAACTGTTTATACAACTGAAACTGAAATCAACATAGAGCAAGAAGTTAGAACAACAATCCAGTTAAACAAATAGGTTTAAAACATGCATGTTGCGCCATTGGAGTTTCAATTGGATCCTTCTAATTCGAAACTAGTTGGTATGAATAAATACAGTGATGCAACATCAAAGGAGTTTGGACCATAGCTACAGAATCTGACCTCAGAACAGTTGCTCTTTTGCTTTAAACATGGAGTTTGGGTTCCCTGTGGTGGTCTTCGTGCTTTGGCCATTGCAGTTGCTTTACAAACTGCTCGTGTGGGGGTACTTTGTGGTGGACATGGTGTTGTGTCAAGTAGAAGTGGGTTACTATCCGCTGGGATTAGGGTTAGATGGGTTGTAGCTGGTTCTCTGTCCAACGGTGTAAGTGTGCAATCTGGAAGAGTCTCGGTTATGTGTGGTGGGGCTAGTTCATGGGCTAGTACAACCATGGTTCTATCTTCATCGATGAGTAGCACCTTCTTTTGTGAAGAACGTTTTTTTGCTCCCGTTGATACTGCCATCACCCCTTCCAATTCAAATGGCTGATAAACAAGAAAAGAAATTGAACTTACAGACATTGTATGATAGACGGTTGTGGTAATTCACATATATGTTGTCTAACCAAACAGGACAGCATGAGACAATTTCACATATATGATGGCCAACTAAACAGGATAGCATGACACAGTTTTAGATATATGATGGATAACTTAACAGGATATAATGTCATAATTCAACATATGATGAGTATCTAAACAGGATGACATGACAAAACTATATGATGTCTTTCTAAAATAGGTTGGGATGAAATAATTCACTTACATGTTGTCTAAGTATACAAGATGGCATGATATAATTGACATAATTGATACATATACTAAGCATCTGGCACTCGCATGTATGATCTCTAAACTAACCAGATGGAATTCAATATTGTGCATATGATGTATAAACTAAGCAATGCAAGACAACATATGCATGATATGAGAAATATAAACATTGCAAATTAGAGCATACACCTCATGTGGGATATAGGACTGGTCATCTGTCTCTGAATCCTCCTCTGAGGAGCTACCTGTAACCATCGAGATATATGCTTCAATAGGTACCATTGCCTGCTCTGAAGACCTTGTTTTCACTCCTGATTTTTCCATAACCGGCTCAAATGGCTGATACACATGAAGAGTAGTTCAATATACATAGATGGTCGACAAATGGAATACGTAATGAAAAAAAGGATGGCATGAGACAATTCACATATATGATGCCTGGCTACATGGCGGTGCATAATTCACATATATGATAACTGGCTGAAAAACATGGCAATGCACAATTCACATATCTGATATAGAAAGCAAACAGGAGGCATTCACACAAAGCATGTCTAATCTAAGCACGGCATGGCAATGCAACCATATGCATGATATGAGCAATATAACCCTGCCAAGTAAGAGCATGCACCTCGGGGGAGGGGATACGACTGGTCATCTATCTCTGAATCCTCCTCTGAGGAGCTATCTATAACCAGCAAGAAATCTGCATCAACAGGCAGCACTGACTGCTCAGAAGACCTTGTTTTCACTCCAAATTTTCCCATGACCGACTCAAACGGCTGATGCACAGGAAGAGTAGATGAATACATAAACATTGTTGACGAATGGAATAAATTATGAAAAAATGGCACGATACAATTCACATATATGATGACTGGCTAAACAGGCATGATTCACGTATATGATGCCCGGCTAAAGAAGATGGCATTGCATAATTCCCATATACTCCCTCTGTTCCTAAATATTTGTCTTTTTAGAGATTTCAAATGGACTACCACATACGGATGTCTATAGAGATACTTTACAGTGTAGATTCACTCATTTTGCTACGTATGTAGTCACTTGTTGAAATCTCTAAAAAGACAAATATTTAGGAACGGTGGGAGTATGATATAGAAACCAAACAGGTGGCATTCACACAAAGCAAATCTAAACTAAGTTGATGACATATAAGATGTATAATGTAAGCAATGCGAGGCGCCATATGCATGATATGACCAACGTCAGCATGCCAGGTTAGAGCAAACACCGCACGGGGTAAATAGGAGTTGTCGGTTCCCTCTGAATCCCCCTCCGAACAGTTATCTTCCTCTGGAATACAATCTAGAATGGCGGGAGGGGCCCACTTCCCCCACCATGGAGCGGCGTGTGCATGGCATTATATTCCCACGCAACGGCCTTCTCTTTTTCTCTACATGTTCAGTATGATTGTGTACAATAACTGACATGCATAATAAAAAACATACTTAGATTATGTAAGGCCTAAGGGGCGCATGCAGAAATCAAGACTGATGGTAGCAAACGAGTGGACAGATCTGAAACTAATGATAGTAGGTAGATCATAGCTTCAGTTGAAAAAGATAGATAGTGGATCATCTACTATTTGTTTTCCACCCAACATGAACCACATAGTAGACCTCAGAAGAACCAGATAGTAGATAGATACTATTCGTTGCTGCCTCAATATGTGCCCCACAGGCATCTTAAAACTCAAGTTTGAACATTAGTTTGGACCTGACTCGGAGTCTAAGAGGTGAACAGGACAATAAAGTAGGAGGAAATAACCGATGTATAGCGTAAGCAGGCACGAAAGTGTGCGACCTTTCTTCCGGAACTGTGTAGTCCTCAGGTTCATCTGCTCAATCGATGATGGTAATGCAGTTGGCGTGGATGCCGGCAATGGGGAAGCTGATCTGAGGCGGCGAAAGAAATTCTGCAGGGGGAATCTCTACTGCAGTGAACATTTTCATCAATGGTGCACCTCAGGTGGGGTGGATGACGGCACGACAGGAGCGGGATATAACACACATAGTTTTCTTTGAAACCTATATGAAAATGAAGTAAATCTGTAAGGGCTCCTTAGAATTGGAGGATTCTATAAAGGCATGGACAGAAAAAACATAGGAATAGGATAGGTATGCACGTGCAAAAAAGAGCATTTGCAAACATAGGATTTCTGTCAACCTAGGTGTTTGGTTCACATGAATTGGAAGAACACGGGAACGAAGAAACATGGTCAAATTAAAGTCAAACCACATGAAAATGAAAAAGAAAAAAAATCTTATTATGCTAGTAATGCAATTAGTCCTGTTCTTCATGCATATTAGTTTGAAAAGGACATCCAAGTGGATATTAAAACTCCTACGTTTTTTCTTTGAAAGAGACACCAAAGGAAAAAAAAATCCTCCAGTTTTGCTTTGCTCCATTCCTTCTAACCAAATGCACGAATAGTAGTACCATAGTAAAGTTTCCAATTCCTATGTTTTCCTTCACTTTTTCTTTGAACCAGTGGCGATTCTAGTAGGTAGTCTTCAACAGGCTGAAGCCTGCCCTCGAAATTTTTTGTGAGCTTAGATTTGGTTCACATTAGTATCATATAATGGCTATATTGCTAAACCAATTAAAATTGTGGTTCAAAAGAGCATTTAGTTTTTTCCCTGTTAACTTTGTTACCACGATTCATTTATTTCTATATTTCCAACTGCTTTGAACTAAAGGATCCCTGTGGGATCGACATGAATGCAGAGTAACAAAGTGATGCGATGAGTGTACAACCTCTTCGGCATGGCCTTGTTGACCTCAACATCCTTGGGTTGGACGTGGAGGATGGTGATGCTGGTGTGGCTGTCGGAGGCGGGGAAGAAGATCTAAGGCCTCTACATACGGCGCCGAGGGTACTGCTCCGCTATGATGAACGTTTCCATCGTTGGAGCAGCTCCGGTGAGGTGTACGACGGCGAGGCTAAAGCAGGATAAGACATACAACGTTAATCTAAAGTGGGATTCTAATATCATCTGCAATAGATGATGTAAAATAGATCACCAAAAAGTGCTAGATGTAAAATGCATCAGCCATGCCACGGCTACCCGACAGATGTTGTAAATACTGTCCACTCTAAACTTAACTGAAGAAACTAAACTTTACAGTCGAAACTAAATTTTACTGTTGAAACTGATTGAACTAGTAGCAGAGCATTGCAATAGAAGTTTAGGGCGTTCGAGCACTAGTAGTAGAGAAGCAGTGATCTAAATCAGCAGCTGCTCGAGCAGGGAACGCACTAGCAGAGAGCAACTTGTGCAGCAAGAAGGTCATACAACGGCAACAGCAGTGTGAGCGAGAGCAAGAGCAGAGCAGCAGCATGAACGAGAGCACGAGCGGAGCAGCAGCGTGACCGACAGCAATAGCAGAGCAGAGCAACAGCATGAACGAAAACAAGAGTAGTGCAGCGGCGCGACTTACAGCAAGAATAGAGCAGTGCGAGCAAGAGCCGGAATAGCAGCAGCTAGTGTTGGTGCGGAAGTCGCTGCCAAGGAAGCCACGACATGTGGGAGAGACACCGTGGATGAAGTGGTCGGTGATGACGCCATCGATGGAGACCCGCCATGGCTGGTCGGTATCGAGCATCGGCAAGCCCATGAGATCAAATAAAAGATAAAATGCGGCAGTGAGTGCAGAACCTCCTTGGTGGCTTCATCGGAGAAATTGGTGAAGGTGATGCGGTTCCGGTGGGACAGGTCAAGACATTGCTGTGGGGATGGAGATGGTGCGATAAACGAGGCAAACATCGGGGCAGCTCCTTGGAGGTGGAGGACGGGGTGTCTGATCCGGCAGGACAATGAGATCGACGATGGATCCTCATCTGGTGCGGTGGATGAGGGACGTCGAGCTATTGCGGTGGACGACGTCATCGGGGAAGAGTCTCTGGCTGGGCGGCGGTCGAGAGGCCGATGGAGGAGCATGGGGTTTCGCGGGTTTTGGCGGCCTCGATGTACGAATGGGGGGAGCGAAGAGGGAGGTAGGGTGAGCCATGGCTGAGGGATACGCTTGTCCGAAATGTAGGGTAAGTTACGAACGTACCCCCATGTCACATCCCCAGTTTAGGCCTTGCTTGTTTTAGCTTTAGCATCCATGCATCATGTTTAAATCTTATGAAACTTGAAATGGGGGCTGATAAACCCTAGCAACTAATGAATTCAACTAGGGTCAAAATAAAATCTTTTCAATAAACCCAAAATGCCCTCTGGAAATGTTCATGATTTCTGGTAAAGGTGAAAACCTCTGCCAAAAATGATGCACATATTTTTAGGCCATTCTGGATATTTGAATTAAATCATTACTTATTTGCATTTGGGCATTTGTATACTATAAAATATTTTAAATTCTCAAATAATCCCAAACAGAAATGTTTACTGTAGGATATATTTCTAACAGTGGTCATGAGCAGTTGCATGATTTTTGGGATTGATTTAGTATTTTTAATAAAGCCACAAAGCTGCAGAAAAATAGAAAAACAGAATTTAAAAAAGGAAAGGACTTACCGGAGCAACTTACCTGCACAGCCCACCACTGTAGCAACCCAACCGGGCAAAGCCAGTGCGGCCCAGCTCGCTGACCCAGCCCACCTAGCTCCTTGTCGTCTTCCTCCTCTTGCCAGAGCAGGCAGGCTGCTCGCTGTCGCGCGCGCGCTCGCCGTGGCCACCTCCTGCTTCCACCGAGGCATTCCCGAGCCTCCCCCTCACGCCACCGCGATGCCACGAACCCCCCTGGTGGCCCTCTCTCCTCTCCCTCACTCGCTGCTCTCCTTCCCCTCTCCCTCTTTGTTCTTCGCCCGAACAAAGAGCCGCCACCGTCGTTCGCTACCACCACGCCCACCATGCTCCTCTCGCCTCCCCGTGCAGTCTGCAAGCTCCGCCACCGCCTGTTACGCCGCCTCGAGCAAGCCCCGAGCGCTCGGACGCCCCAACTCGACCGCATCGACTCGTCTTCAAGCTTCGGTCGCCGGAGATCGCCGTCGCCGTCCTGTCGCCCCAGGCCTTCCCCGAGCACGCCGACCGTCTCATCGTGATCTCCGTGAGCCCCTGCTTTGTTTCCCCCTAACTCCATGTCCGATTTCGAGCTCTAGCCGCTCCCTCCACCGGAGCTGAGACGCTCTGCCGCACGGGCTCATCACCGGCGAAGCCCCGGTGACCTTTTGGTCCCACGCGTGCGTCCGTTGCACTCGCAACGTCCCGTAGAGTAAAACTAGCGCGACAACCGTCTCGTTTGCACACCGCAGCGCCGGTCCCGCGAACCCCCGAGCTCCGGCCGCCACCCGGCTCGACGCCGTCGTCATTTCCGGCCACCCCAGCTCCAACCACCGTCACCGTTGGATGCGCCACACCGCCAGATTACCGTAGAGCCAAACCCCGCCACAAACCGCCGCTTGTAGTGCGAGCCCGAGCAACTCCGACGTGCATCCGCCGCGTTTCGGGTCGCCGCCGGCCGTACTCCGGTGGCCGGTGACGTGGCACGTCATTAGCGGCTAATTCCACCCACTAACCAACCCCCTAGACACTGACCCATGGCCCCACGCCCTAATTAACATAGATTAGAATTTCTGTTTAGTTTTAGCTAACCTCAGTGGGCCCACGCGTCAGCTTTGACCAGGCTGACGTGGCCGTTGACTGGGTCCACATGTCAGCGACCTAACCAACACTGTGACACTGACTGGTGGGACCCACTGGTCAGGTTTGACCTGGAGGCGCCCAGTTGACCTGCTGACATCAGGATGACGTCATGCTGACGCAATATGTATTTTTTTGGATTTATTTTAATTCAGGAAATTCTAGAAAATGTCCTAAACTTCTAAAATTCATAGAAATTCAACCGTAACTCCAAATTAAATAATTTATATATGAAAAATGATCAGAAAAATCCAATCTATCCATCTGTACCATTTGCATGCATGTTAGAACAACTTATAGCTGCTGTTTAGTACAAATCATATAATGGCATTTAAATATCCACATATGGAGTTTGAATTTGAATCTTGGATTCAAACCAACATCATTTAATCTGGTTGCTAGTTGCATTAGCTCAAACCACATCTTATTGCCATGTCATGATCATGCATCATATTGGGCATTGCATTGATTGTGTTTCTTCTTTGTTTGTTGGTGCTTGTTCCCTCTCGGTAGACGATGTTCCGATGTTGTGATCGTTGACACTGATGAAGACTCAATGCTATCTTCAGAAGTGCCAGGCAAGCAAAAACCCCTTGTTCATTCCGATAAAATCCCACTCTCTCGCTCCTGCTCTCTTTTACTGCATTAGGACAACAACGACATATTTGTTACTTGCTGCGGTAGCTGAACCCCTTTATCCTCTGCATGACCTGTCATTGCCACGGTAAATAGATGAAACCCACTAGCATGAGTAGGAGTTGTTTGAGCCCTGTTGTGCCTACTCATTCATGCTTGTTTGTCATGCCTGCTACTGCTTAGAGTTGAGTCAGGTCTGATTCATCGGGATGAATCAGAGGTGTGTGAACATGTCCTATTGTTGAGAGCTAAGTGTGTGAACACGATTTGGTAAAGGTAGTGGTGAGAGGCCATGTAGGAGTACATGGTGGGTTGTCTCATTGCAGCCGTCCTCAGGAACTGAGTTCTGTGTTTGTGATCCATGACCAGTTACTACCACACATTGGGATCCTTAATTGACTCACTCGACTTATTAATCAACATGATCTCTGTCTAGGAGTTGCAACTAGTTTCTGGTGTTTGTAGGTAGTGTTAGTAGTCTACCAAGTGGCACCCGGTACAGGTGGGCTTGGGACAGACTAGGAACAGTGGACTGGTGTACCAAGTGGCACCCGGATGGTGGGCTTGGGAACCCTGCACACATCGTTTGGGGCCGTGAGCGACAACCCGGCCGGATCTCCTTGCGGATGGAACCCGAATAGGCGATAAACCTGGACGAGAGACTTGTGTGGTTAGTCAGGTCGTGGCCGACACCCTCGCTGGGCTTCCGCTTGAAGGTTGCCGAGTACATGTCGTGTAAACGACGGTAAGTGGTGAGAGTGTGTGTGAAGAAGTACACCCCTGTAGGGTTAATATGATCTATTCGAATAGCCGTGTCCGCGGTAAAGGACTTCTGGGTTGCCTGTACAGTTCATAGATAACTTGAAGTGGATACTCTAAAATACGCAAGATAAGCGTGAGTGCTATGGATGGCGTTCTCGTATGGAGACGGGAGCGGATCCATAGTGGTGTATTGATATGGTGAATATGTGGACTCGTGTGCGCCACCTCAAAAGAGTTACTTGCAGTCGTAGTTCAGGATAGCCACCGAGTCAAAGCTGGCTTGCTGCAGTTAAACCCCACCATCCCTTTGTTGATACTGATGCATATGTAGTTAGTTCTGATGTAAGTCTTGCTGGGTACATTTGTACTCACGTTTGCCTATTTTACGTTTTTGCAGAGAGACTTCAGCCTCGCTAGTAGTACCGCGTGGACTTCGACGTTTAGCTTGTTACCTCAGCTACGATCTTGTGCCCTCGGCAGGATCGGGTAGATAGTCAGGCTTTTCAGCCTTTTTCATTTATAGATGTCTGTACTCGGACATGTTAAGCTTCCGCTTGTGCTTTGATTTGTATGCTCTGAATGCTGGGTCGAGAGACCCATGTTTGTAATATCTCGCTCCTCGGAGCCTATTGATTAAATACTTGAGTCGTAGAGTCATGTTGTGATGCCATGTTGTATTTGCACATATCGAGCATATTGTGTGTATGTTATTGAAATGCTTGGTATGTGTGGGATCTGACTATCTAGTTGTTATCCTTAGTAGCCCCTCTTACCGGGAAATGTCTCCTAGTGTTTCCACCGAGCCATGGTAGCTTGCTACTGCTCCGGAACACTTAGGCTGGCCGGCATGTGTCCTTCTTCGTTCCTGTGTCTGTCCCTTCGGGGAAATGTCACGCGATGTTCACCGGAGTCCTGTTAGCCCAGTGCTACAGCCTGGATTCGCTCGCTGATGACCGACACGTTTGATGCTGGGTCATGGATGCCTGTCCCTGTAAGTTTGTGCCACTTTGGGTTTACGACTAGCCATGTCAGCCCGGGCTTCTTATCATATGGATGCTAGCGACACTATCATATACGTGTGCCAAAAGGCGCAAACGGTCCCGGGCAAAGGTAAGGCGACACCTGTGGGGATACCGTGCGTGAGGCCGCAAAGTGATATGATGTGTTACATGCTAGATCTATGTGGCATTGAGTCGGGGTCCTGACACCCCACCGGTTTTGACCACGCGATGTCGAGGCGAGATTTCTGGTTGAGGGGTAGAAGAGAGATTTCGTGTGTCTGGGATGTGGCACCGATTTCGGATGAGTAGGGAGTTTTCGCGCGCGTCGAAATTTCAGGCTAACAAGGTGCGACATGGGTTGAAGAGGCGGGAGTTTCACAACAGAAGAGACAAAAGAGACTCGAGCTTGAAATTTTTTGGATAACAAGGCGCGGAATCCATGTTTGGCAGAACAAACTTAACGTGTACAAAAAAAAATTATACAAGACACAAGAGAGTCATGTCCCGTTTTACTATATTGCTATAAATGCCATTGAAAAAACTACAAGAAAAATGTAAAAAAATCTGGAGAAGAAGATTACCCTGTATAGTACCAAATCAATTCGCACTTCCCTCAACAAAAACAAAAACAAATCAATTCCCACCACAAGAAAGAGTCATGTCCCTTTTTATATGATTACAAATGCCAGGATCTCAAATTTCAATTTTTGAGTCCATATTATGTTGAATTCGAATATATCGTTAGGTGACTATGTGGCTTATAATGGATGTAGTCCTGCATTTTGATCTTCCATCTTATATGAACATTTTACTCCACCCTATGAACATATATATTGTTGTCTACCATTTGGACTAAATTTGAATCAATTTTCCTTATTTGAATACGATTGTTGTCAAGTTATACCATCATTTAAATATTATCTTGATAACAGAAAACATGCATATAGCAACAATCATATTTCACTATGAATTATGTTGAATTATGTACCATACGATCTCCAATTCAAATATTTGTATCCATTTTATGTTGAATTCACATCACAGTACATTGGTCTAGGTAGTGAGATGTTCGGGATAATCTAAACCCTGTTTTCATATGTATAATTTTTGGCCGAATTGGGACAAGTTTTGGTATAAGCTTCTTGCAAACCGGAGATTCCCTCAACAAGTCTCGCGGTTCCGAGAGGGAACATGTCACCTTTGTGTGCTAAACCATATACACTGCCTCCCCCTTGATTGCCTTTACAGAGGCAACATAGAATTATACGAGTGCCCTATTAAATTTTGGAATTATTCTGGGTTCATTTGGCCTTTTTTACACACTAGCAAAACATGCCCGGGAGTTGCAACGGGAGGAAAAGAAAGCATATTTCATACACACATCCGACAACATTAGCAAACAATATTCTTAAAAAAATTCTTTATTGACACAATTCCAAACAATATGAAAATCAACTTTAAGCCATTGGTTTACATAAAACTCGTATCAATAGTTTAATGTGCATCATCGTATAGGGGTGCTAGTGCACTGTGCAAAACAGAAAAGATGATTATGTACATGTTTTAACATTTAGGATATGGTAGTTGATAGGAATCAACTTCCCCTATAGTGTCAATAATAGATTATGTGAGAGCATCAAACTGTCATATCTACTAAATTTCAATAGGGTAGAAAACATATACAATAGACATTTATTAAATTCCCCACATAGAGAAGATATTAATTAAGTTTACATTTTGTTAAATTTTGGAATTATTCCGGGTTCGGTTGGCCTTTTTTATACATTAATTGAGTTTTTGGACATTTAATGTGCATAATTCAAATTTGAACTGCAAGCACTACGGTGCACCAAAGTTGGTTGAAAAGTCACATGTGTGTCCTTGGGTGAATTTCTAGGTCCCATGCAAGAAATGGGAATGAAATTCAAACATCTGGGCGTCATGACTCGGCCGAGAACATTGAGAAACTTAGTTTTTAAATTCCTGTAAATCCAAAACTCGCCTAGAAATCATGAAACTTGGCATGGTGTCATGTCATGGCACTAACTGTGGTAAAAAAACTTGGCCGAATTGGAACACGTTTTGGTATAAGCTTTTTGCAAACCGGAGCTTCTCTCAAGAAGGCTCGTGGTTCTCAGAACATATCACCTTTGTGTGTGAAACAATATACGCTGCCCCCCTTGATTTTCTTTACAGAGGCAACATTGAACTATATGAGTGTCGTGTTAAATTTTGGGATTAGTCCGGGTTCGTTTACCCTTTTTAATACATTAATTGAGTTTCTGGTCATTTAATGTGATAATTCAATTTTGAACTACAAGCACATGCTCTAGTGCACCAAAGTTGGTTGAAAAATAACATGTGTGTCCTCGGGTGAATTTCTAGGTCCCATGCAAGAAATGGGAATAAAATTCAAACATCTGGGCATCGTGGCTCGGCCGAGAACATTGAGAAACTTGTTTTTAAAATTCTTGTAAATCCAAAACACACCTGAAAATCATGAAACTTGGCATGGTGTCATGTCATGGTACTAACATGTTGTGGTAAAAATTTTGGCCGAATTGGAACAAGTTTTGGTATAAGCTTCTTGCAAACCGGAGATTCTCTCAAGAAGGCTCGTGGTTCTGAGAGGGAACGTGTCACCTTTGTGTGCGAAACGATATACACTGCCCCCCTTGATTTTGTTTACAGAGGCAACATAGAACTATATGAGTGTCGTGTTAAATTTTGGAATTATGCTGGGTTCGTTTGGCCTTTTTATACATTAATTGAGTTTCTAGTCATTTAATGTGCATAATTCAAATTTGAACTACAAGCACATGCTCCGGTGCAGCAAAGTTGGTTGAAAATCACATGTGTGTCCTAGGGTAAATTTTGTAGGTCCCATGCAGGAAATGGGAACGAAATTCAAACATCTGGGTGTCGTGGTTCGGTCGGAAACATTGAGAAACTTGGTTTTTTAATTCTTGTAAATCCAAAACGCGCATGAAAATCATGAAACTTGGCTTGGTGTCATGACATGGCACCAAATGTTGTGGAAATTTTGCTGCCCGATTTGCGAAGGCGCACACATTAACAATCAAAAATGTCATTTTGGAACAAGTGTTGTCACGTTACAATCAGAAACACAAGTATTATTGAAATTGTCGGCGTTCTACTAACCGTTTACGTGTTGCCACACGTCCCCTTTTTTTATTAGCTAGGAGTAGTCGTGCATGGTAGCTATTTGAGTATGGGAGGTGTGCGATCAGACCCCTGCGTGTGCTTATCGGGAGGAGAGCCCTTTGACCTCCATCTGTCGCCCACCTCTGTCCGAAGGTCTCCATTAATGGCGCCCGAGCCCCTGTTTAATGGCGTGGCTATGTCTTACTCGACTGTGATTTAAGAGAGAGAAAACAAAATCTAAAAATAAATTTTTGCACGGATCTTGATGTAAGATACGACGGACCTATATAGCATCTACTGCGACTTATAACAAGACTGGTGAATATATAAGGACGAGGACAGTGGATAATAATTGTCTTACATATTTAGGAAGATAATTAAAAGAGGCGCATGCGACTATGCCCGAAACACAAGGGCGAAAGAGGAAGGAAGACACATACAATGATCTGGCTCGCTAATCTCTACTTTCTTGATGCGCTGCAGGTCACGGAGACTAGTTCTCGCGGTGAGCAGCGATAATCATCAGTTTCATGTCCTTAATATGCTGCTTGGCAGCATCCACAGATTCCTCCACTAGCCTTTTATGCTCGATGCGGAGCATGGCATTCTCGTCCATAAGTTTCTTGACGATGACAGTCGTCCTGTTCAACAAGGCAGCGGTCTCCTCCGTTCCGGCGATCTTCGCCCTCAGCAGGCCGCGCTTGGCTTGGAGCTATGCATTTCCATCCCCTAGTTGTCGTATGACGCCGGTAGCCTGTTCAAACGAGGCTTTCATGTCGTCTTGCAACCTCGCCCAGCCAGAGATCTGATCCATCTGGCTATGGACGATCGCATGCATGCGCCTGTAAGGGTCCTCGCCTGCCCGCGAGATATTTTCCCAGGCCGCCGCGTCGTGGGAGGACACCCCTGCTGCATTTGTGGTGCGGCGGGACATCTCTGTTGCTTCTGTGATGCCGCCGGACCAGTCTGCTGCTTCAAAGGCGCGGCGAAAGCTCCGTGCTGCTTCGGCGGCATGGCGGGACCTCTGTGCTGCTACTGCCGCGCGGCGGGACATGTTGGCTGCCTTGGCGGCGAGGTGGGACATCTCTCGTGCTTCCGCTTCCATGCTTGCCTCTCCCTGGTGGTAATCTCTCGACCCATAACTCACATTGACCATGGCAGACGCAAGGGAATGATGTTGAATGACTTGTTTGTTTTTGTGGATGAGGAGTTGAGGAGGAATGTGCAGTCATCTTGGCATTGCAGTATTTATAACCGAGTACTAATACGCTCCTAAGTGGGAAACCGTTTAGGTTGTGATCGGTGTGAACATGTTTGCAATTAAATATAGTGTGGTAGTAATTTGGAATGTGACGAGACGCAAGCTCAAAATTTATTGACGGTTCTAGTTTGGAAGTGCGGCACTATCTCGGATGGCGTAACGTGGGCATGTGTTCTCGGCTGTGGTGTAGCAGTTTTGTAATATGCAATGGTACTTCTTTTTATACTGTTGTGTATGTGCAATAATTGGCACCATCATATACATATTTTATGTTATTGGGGCATTCGACAGGAATAGCCTCCTGGCGAGCTATAGACTAGTCTTTTTTTCACACGCATTACATCGACACATATCATCTCTCTCCTTATTTCCCACGCACACACCTAGTCTTTCGGGACTTCTCGCATGCACCATCTCTAGCTCCCTAGGTCGATGCCACCCGGATACACTTGTACTCTGAGTTTAGTATGTTATACACGAGGAGAAGAGGTGCACGCACACACTCTTCCTCTCTCTCACACACATCTGTAGCTATGAATTGTAGTGTTCTCAACCATCCGATTGGCTCTATCATAGGTTCCCGTTGCTCTTTGGCCTTGAGATTGAGAAGTTTAAAACGCGGAGGCTAAGATGGAGGCGCAAGGTTTTGGTTAATGTGCGGACCACACACGACACCAACACAACACGAGCTTCGTCTGCCTGGTGCGCAGTCGGGTGAGTACTACTAGCAGTAGTACTACTTTGATGTGTCGCGTCAACTCACACAAGTATGCAACACTTCCTGAAACAAGCATATAAGCTGCTTATACTTCTTACCCAAAGGATCTTTATATCCAACAGACACAAAATATTCGTTCAACTATTGGAAATTACTTTAACTACTGATCTGATGTCGAAGTAATTGTTGCATCGCCACCAAAACCCACCATCTCTTAAGGTAAAATAGACCGAGCTAACCCCTATATTAGCATATTACTAAGATAAACATAAGGCACTGTACAATCATTTAGGAGGCGAGCTTGTCAATCTGAATGTGGAGCGACACCGTCTTCGACAACTCAGCCCCGGTCAGCAGCTTGGGCGAAACTTTGAAGAAGGTCAGCTCCTGCACGGTGACATCGCTGGTATCCTTGCTGCTTGTCACCTCGATTTCCACCTTGATAGCGTCGGTCCTGCCTTTGGGCTCCGATAGTGGGGATGTTCGCCCTCAGCTTGGCCGCATAGTGCGGTAGTGGGGACGTCCCCGCTTTGATGCGGACGACCGACACGGTGATAGGCGCGCCGATGTCGAGCACGCCGCCGACCAGGAAAAAACGCGCGGCCGTCCTCATCCGTGAACAGCAAGAACTGTGGCTCTGACACTGGCACTTGCAGCTGGAGCACCTTGCCGTACTGGATATTATGCATGGGCATGGGATGCACGGTGCTGATGTGGCGGGAGAGCGTGGGCGGCGAGCCTTCGTAGCCGCGGACGGGCACATTTGCAGGGCACAAGCGGACACACACTCTGGTGATCGGCAAGCTTGTGGTAAGTGATGTAGATCCCACAACCATCATGCGGGAACTCCACCCTCACCGAGGAGAGGACTGCGTCCATCGCCATGTTCCACACGTCAAAGTCGACGCCGCGCTGGCACTTCTGGCACTGCCACTGGTTCCCGAGGCGCTCGCCACGGCAGTCCGCGCATGCCAGGTGCCCTCCCTTGCACTGCACAAATCAATCGAACATCACATCAATCAAGAAACCTGCAGCTTGCTCGATCAGCCGAACGGGCGAGGTGTATTCGAACCTCATACACTCGAGGCTTCAAGGGGCGGAGGCACAAGGGGTAGTGGAGCAAGGTGAGGTCCATAGAGACCATAGAGAGCTCCATCGTCGGGTCCTGTTCTGTCGGCATGATCTCGCCCTCCTTGTGCACAACCACCTCTTGCTTTAGGGCCGGGGCATTACAAAGTTTTACCATCACATATTCATACTACTTCAAGGTGCATTAAATCAACACATGCAAGTACCAAAAGGAAAGTCATGCCATGCATGCATGCATTGTAATTAATGCATCGGTAAACGCAAATTATAGAAATATATCGAGTGCACTGCTTTGATGTGTCACGTCAACTTGTACAACAAGGATAAGTTTGATTACAACATATCCCTCGCCCATGAGTGTGGTGGCTTGCATGACTAGGAGAAGCTTTCGCTACATGTTCTCCCTCCCGCATGCGGTGGACATGTAGCAGTTCATTCGGTGTCATATAGCCAGAAGCGTACTAGTAGTACTCCAGTGCAGTAGTACCATCATTGTTTGACTTCCCAAAGAGGCGAAGAGCCAAGTGCAACCCGGACACTCGTGCGGCAGTTTTATGTGTAGGGGAGGTAGTATAGTGACATAGTGTAGGATAGCGTGTATCGTGCCTCTAAGCTTAAAATCGTTGGAGTCGGCTCCATGCTATGAGGCCGTCACGAAGCATTTTTTGATTAAAATTATCTTCTGGCCCTACCTGTCATCCTGGTAATTGTAGTTTGCATGCTAATCTGGTCAAGATAGGAATATATATTTTAATTTGTGGTGGGGTAAATGTTAGAGGTTGCAGCAATATATTGTACACTGCAGGTCTTTTAGCCAAGTTTTTAGAGGCAAGCATGTGGGGCCAGTGCTATGATGTGTCGCGTTAACTTGTACAACGAGGAGAAGCTTGATTTTACTACTACACTCCCTCTCCCTCGCCCGTGCACGCAGTGGCTCACAGACGAGGACAGACTTTTGCTTACTGCAACAAGCTATCCCGCCCACACGCCATGGATGGACATGCAATAGTTGATTCGATACTGTAGAAGTAGTAACATCATTGTTCGTTAATACGTCTCCAACGTATCTATAATTTATGAAGCATTCATGCTATTTTATTATCTGTTTTGAATGATTACGGGCTTTATTATACACTTTTATATTACTTTTGGGACTAACCTATTAACCGGAGGCCCAGCCCATATTGCTGTTTTATTGCCTGTTTCAGTATTTCGAGGAAAAGGATTATCAAACGGAGTCCAAACGGAATGAAACCTTCGGCAATGTGATTTTTTGGAAGAATATGATCCTGGAGACTTGGAGTTCACGTCAGAAGATACTCGAGGCAGCCACGAGATAGGAGGTTGCCCCCCCTGTAGGGCGCGAGCCCCTGTCTCGTGGGCCCCTCGAGGCTCCCCCGACCGACTTCTTTCGCCTATATAAGCCTACTTACCCTAAAACCATCGAATATCAAGATAGATCGGGAGTTCCGCCGCCGCAAGCCTCTGTAGCCACCAAAAACCTCTCGGGAGCCCGTTCCGGCACCCTGCCGGAGGGGGAACCCATCACCGGTGGCCATCTTCATCATCCCGACGCTATCCATGACGAGGAGGGAGTAGTTCTCCCTCGGGGTTAAGGGTATGTACCAGTAGCTATGTGTTTGATATCTCTCTCTCTCGTGTTCTCTCTATGGCACGATCTTGATGTATCGCGAGCTTTGCTATTATAGTTGGATCTTATGATGTTTCTCCCCCCTCTACTCTCTTGTGACGAATTGAGTTTCCCTCTTGAAGTTATATTATCGGATTGAGTCTTTGATTTGAGAACACTTGATGTATGTCTTGCCGTGTTTATCTATGGTGACAATGGGATATCACGTGCCACTTGATGTATGTTTTGGTGACCAACTTGCGGGTTCCGCCCATGAACCTATGCATAGGGGTTGGCACACATTTTCTTGACTCTCCGGTAGAAACTTTGGGGCACTCTTTGAAGTACTTTGTGTTGGTTGGATGAATCTAAGATTGTGTGATGCATATCGTATAATCATGCCCACGTATACTTGAGGTGACAATGGAGTATCTAGGTGACATTAGGGTTTTGGTTGATTTTTGTCTTAAGGTGTTATTCTAGTATGAACTCTATGATGGATCGAGCGGAAAGAATAGCTCTATGTTATTTTACTACAAACTCTTGAATAGATCGATCAAAAAGGATAACTTTGAGGTGGTTTCGTACCCTACCATAATCTCTACGTTTGTTCTGCGCTATTAGTGGCTTTGGAGTGACTCTTTGTTGCATGTTGAGGGATTGTTATATGATCTATCTATGTTATTATTGTTGAGAGAACTTGCACTAGTGAAAGTATGAACCCTATGCCTTGTTTCCTATCATTGCAATACCGTTTATGCTCACTTTTATCATTAGTTACCTTGATGTTTTTATATTTTCAGATTACAAAAACCTTTATCTACCATCCATATTGCACTTGTATCACCATCTCTTCGCCGAACTAGTGCACCTATACAATTTACCATTGTATTGGGTGTGTTGGGGACACAAGAGACCCTTTGTTATTTTGTTGCATGGGTTGCTTGAGAGAGACCATCTTCATCATACGCCTCCCACGGATTGATAAACCTTAGGTCATCCACTTGCGGGAAATTTGCTACTGTCCTACAAACTTGTGCACTTGCAGGCCCAATAACGTCTACAAGAAGGTTGTATAGTAGACATCAAGCTCTTTTCTGGCTCCGTTGCCGGGGAGGCCTTCGCTCAAGTCAAGACATACCAAGTACCCATCACAAACCCATCTCCCTCGCATTTACATTATTTGCCATTTGCCTCTCGTTTTCCTCTCCCCCACTTCACCCTTGCCATTTTATTCGCCCTCTCTTTCCCAATCTCCTCGTCTCTCTTTCGCTTGCCTTTTTCTGTTTGCTTGTGTGCTTGTTTGACCTTATGGCTTTGCCTAAGGGTTCTCACCACCTTCTCAGAAGGATGGAAGAGATTGAATCAAATATTAGAAAGTTTATGAATTTGCAATTTGAGCACAATAATTTCTTTAGAAAAGAGCTTAAGGAACAAAAAGGTTTTTTGGGGTTTATGAACAAAGAGCTTGATGATATGAATAAAGAATTTTATGGTGTTAACGCTCAAATTACCCGTCTTGAAAATGCTATAGCCAAAATTTCTGATAAGCAAGCCACCTTAGTCAATAAGATGGCCGCTAAACCAGAAAAGTTACATGAAAATAATGATGAGGATCTTAAAGTTATTGATGTGTCTCCTATTAGATCTATGTTTTGCAATATGAATCTTGATAATTATGGGACTGATGATGAGTCAACTTTACCTAGATGGCGTCCCAAGAATTCGGAGTTTTTAGATCTTGATGCTAAATTTGGTAAAAGTGGGATTGGAGAGGTCACAACTTTAAATAGCGTTGAACCCACTATCTCGGATTTCAAGGATTTTGATTATGATAATTGTTCTTTAGAAGCTTGTATTTCCTTGTTGCAATCCGTTCTTAATTCTCCTCATGCTTATAGTCAAAATAAAGCTTTTACCAAACATATTGTTGATGCCTTGATGCAATCTTATGATGAAAACCTTAATTTGGAAATTTCTATACCTAGAAAACTTAATGATGAGTGGGAACCTACTATAAAGATTAGAATTAAAGATTATGAGTGTTTTGCTTTATGTGATTTGGGTGCTAGTGTTTCCACGATTCCGGAAACTTTATGTGATATTCTAGGTTTCCATGATCTTGATGATTGCTCTTTAAAATTGCACCTTGCGGATTCCACCATTAAAAAGCCAATGGCAAGGATCAATGATGTTCTTATTATTGCAAATAGAAATTTGGTGCCCGTGGAATTTATCGTTCTCGATATAGATTGCAATCTTTCTTGCCCTATTATTCTTGGTAGACCTTTCCTTAGAACGATTGGCGCGATTATTGATATGAAGGAAGGGAATATTAGATTCCAATTTCCATTAAAGAAAGGCATGGAGCACTTTCCAAGAAATAAAGTCAAATTACCTTATGAATCTATCATGTGGGCTACTTATGAATTTAGTGCCAAAGATGGCACCCGTTGAATCTATCTTCACTTTTATGCCTAGCTAGGGGCGTTAAACGATAGTGCTAGTTGGGAGGCAACCCAATTTTCTTTGTGTTTTTTGTTTTTTTTCCTGTTTAGTAATAAATCTTGCATCTACCCTCTGTTTATATGTGTTTTTATCTTTTAAATAGTGTTTGTGCCAAGCAGAACCTATAGGATAACCTATGATCATAGTTGATTTGATTCTGCTGAAAAACAGAAACTTTGCACGCACGAATATAATTTTGGTAAATCACAGGAATGTGCTTTTGTGTTGATTCTTTTTGCTGCTGATCAATAAACAAAATTTCCAGGATTTCCTATTTTGGTAGGAATTCTAGAGTTCCAGAAGTTTGCGTTAGTTATAGATTGCTACAGACTGTTCTGTTTTTGACAGATTCTGTTTTTCGTGTGTTGTTTGCTTATTTTGATGCATCTATGGCTAGTAAAATAGTTTTTAAACCATAGAGAAGTTGGAATACAGTAGGTTTAACACCAAAATAAATAAAGAATGATTTCATTACTGTATCTTATGTGGTGGTTTTGCTTTCTTTCACTGACGGAGCTTATAAGATTTCCTGTTAAGTTTGTGTTGTGAAGTTTTCAAGTTTTGGGTAAAGCTTTTATGGACTATGGAATAAGGAGTGGCAAGAGCCTAAGCTTGGGGATTCCCAAGGCACCCCAAGATATTCAAGGATATCCAAAAGCCTAAGCTTGGGGATGCCCCGGGAAGGCATCCCCTCTTTCGTCTTTGTTCATTGGTAACTTTACTTGGAGCTATATTTTTATTCGCCACATGATATGTGTTTTGCTTGGAGCGTCGTGTATTATATAAGTCTTTGCTTTTTAGTTTACCACAATCATCCTTTCTGTACACACCTTTTGGGAGAAGCCTATTTGATTAGAATTTGCTAGAATACTCTATGTGCTTCACTTATATATTTTGAGCTTGAGAGTTTTTGTTCTAGTGCTTCACTTATATCTTTTAGAGCACGGTGGTGACTTATTTTTGTAGAAATTACTAGTCTCTCATGCTTCACTTATATTATTTTGATAGTCTTTTCGAACAGCATGGTATTTTCTATGGTTATAAAATTGGTCCTAGAATGGTAGGCATCCAAGTTGGGTATAATAAAAACTATCATAGGAAGTGAATTGGATGCTATAATCAATTTGATACTTGATAATTGTTTTGAGATATGGAGGTAGTGATATTAAAGTCATGCTAGTTGGGTGATTATGAATTTAAAGAATGCTTGTGTCGAAATTAGCAAGTCCCGTAGCATGCACGTATGGTTAAAGTTGTGTAACAAATTTGAAACATGAAGTGTACCTGGCTTGTGCATCCTTATGAGTGGCGGTCGGGGACGAGCGATGGTCTTTTCCTACCAATCTATCCCCCTAGGAGCATGTGCATAGTACTTGATTTTTGATGACTTCTAAATTTTTGTAATAAGTATATGAGTTCTTTTGACTAATGTTGAGTCCATGGATTATACGCACTTTTACCTTTCTGCCTTTGCTAGCCTCTTCGGTACCGTGCATTGCCCTTTCTCACCTTGAGAGTTGGTGTAAACTTCGCCGGTGCATCCAAACCCCGTGAGATGATACGCTCTATCACACATAAACCTCCTTATATCTTCCTCAAAACAG
The DNA here is from genome assembly GCF_018294505.1 of Triticum aestivum. Lineage (NCBI taxonomy): Eukaryota > Viridiplantae > Streptophyta > Magnoliopsida > Poales > Poaceae > Triticum > Triticum aestivum. The sequence continues at coordinate 379,592,269 of NC_057798.1, forward strand.
CCACCATACCTACCTATTATGGCATTTCCATAGACATTCCGAGATATATTTCCATGCAACTTTCCACCGTTCCGTTCATCATCATCATGACATACTTTACTTTTGTCATATTGCCATTGCATGATCATGTAGTTGACATCGTATTTCTGGCAAAGCTACCGTGCATTATTTTTCATACATGTCACTCTTGATTCATTGCACCATCCCGGTACACCGCCGGAGGCATTCATATAGAGTCATATCTTGTTCTAGTTTCGAGTTGTAATTCATATGTTGTAATCAATAGAAGTGTGATGATCATCATTATTAGAGCATTGCCCAAAGAAAAAAAAGAAGAAAGGCCCAAAAAAAGAAAGAAAATAAAAGAAAGTAAAAGAAAATAAATAAAAGGGGCAATGTTACTATCTCTTTTTCCACACTTGTGCTTCAAAGTAGTACCTTGTTCTTCATGTAGTGAGTCTCATAAGTTGTCTCTTTCATACTAGTGGGAATTTTTCATTATAGAACTTGGCTTGTATACTCCTACGACGGGCTTCCTCAAATGCCCTAGGTCTTCGTGAGCAAGCAAGTTGGATGCACACCCACTAGTTTTCTTTTGTTGAGCATTCATTTATAGCTCTAGTGCATCCATTGCATGGCAATCCCTACTCCTCATGTTGACATCAATTGACGGGCATCTCCATAGCCCATTGATTATCCTCGTCAATGTGAGACTTTCTCCTTTTTTGTCTTCTCCACACAATCCCCATCATCATATTCTATTCCACCCATAGTTCTATATCCATGGCTCATGCTCATGTATTGCGTGAAGGTTGAAAAAGTTTGAGATTATTTAAGTATGAAACAATTGCTTGGCTTGTCATCGGGGGTATAGAAGTTCGGAACATCTTTGTGTGACGAGAATGAAGCATAGCCTAACTATATGATTTTGTAGGGATGAACTGTCTTTTGCCATGTTATTTTGAGATGACATGATTACTTTAATTAGTATGCTTGAAGTGTTACTATTTCTTTTATCAATATGAACTTTTATTTTGAAATATTTGGATCTGAACATTTATGCCACAATAAAGAAAATTGCATTATGAATTATGCTAGGTAGCATTCCACATCAAAAATTCTCTTTTTATCATTTACCTACTCGAGGACGAGAAGGAATTAAGCTTGGGGATGCTTGATACGTCTCCAACGTATCTATAATTTTTTATTGTTCCATGCTATTATATTACCCCTTTTGGATGTTTATGGGCTTTATTTGACACATTTATATCAGTTTTGGGACTAACCTACTAACCGGAGGCCCAACCCATATTACTGTTTTTTTTGCCTATTTCAATATTTCGAAGAAAATGAATATCAAACGGAGTCCAAACGGAATGAAACCTCCGGGAGCGTGATTTTTGGAATGAACGTGATCCAGAGGACTTGGAGTGCAAGTCAAGAAGCAGCCAAGGCTCCCAC